>NC_060271.1:70686876-70885376 GCF_021613505.1 Equus quagga
TTATACTGGACGTAGTTAGGTACATTTCCACATTTAACGTTCACAAGCTAGATGAGTAAGATTGATGGAGTAACTCAGCCAAAACAAGTAGAGCCACGATTTTAAACCAGATCTGTCTGTTTATTGAATACCTGTTCTTTTCACTACTCCATGGTGGCTCTTGATTTATCATTGCAGATAAATGAAATCAAAAGCTAAGAGCCAGAGAGCAGAAGCTCATTGGGAGTTTTCCTAGCCTAAATATATAGAGAAATATAAAAATTCATCAGATTCTGACAAGACTTCCTGAGGGAAAATCGAGGAACTTGATGTTGATGGGTGACTACCATGATTGTGCCAGTAGCCTATCCTGGTGCTATACCAGGAGCCAAAGCTAAAGTCCTGAGGATGGGGAAAGATTTCCTCACCAACCACAAGGTTAGTGAATGTGAACAGAGGAGTCAAGTTAATGTCTGAAAACGAATGAAGTTCATTTAATTACTGTGCCTTTGGAAAACTGGTGCTTCAAAACATGAAATTAATTCTAGTTTCTTTTGTTGTTATCACTTCCCTTTGGGATACTTTATACACTCTCATCTAAGAATCCCAAATAAAAATTCTCAGCCCATTTCATGTGCTTCCATACATATATCCAAATGCCTAATTGATATTTCCACTTAAAGGTGTTATGGTAAATCTTACAAGCTAAATATAACAAAAAATTCTTTAATATTCCCACCAAAATTTTTCTTTACCACTGTGGACTTTGTTAGTAAATAACACCTCAAGAACTTTGCATCCTCCATTTCAGCCCCCATGTACAACCCACAGCAAGTCCTATCAATTCTGCCTTCTAAATATATCCATCCAGTTTTCTCTGATTTCATTCCCATCACCATTTCCATTTGTCCCATGGACCACTGAAAAAAATATTTTTTTTCCATACCAACTCTTGTTCTCCGCCCGAATTCACTCTTCACACTTTAGCCAGACCATCTTCTATAAATGCATAGCAGATTATGTCACTCCCAGTAGTAACTTCCCATTCAACTAAAATAAAGTTCAAGCACCTTCACGCTGTAATTTTTGTGCAAGATGCTCCTGAGGTTGTTTAGTGCACAGCCTGTGTGATCTATGCTGAGGAGCTGGGATTTCCAATATGTCATTTTATCAACCTGTATCTGTCTCTCTTTTCTAATCCTTATCACAATGAGAAGTTATACTGTGGGCTAATAATTTGTTTAAATCCTATATTTCCTAATAGACTGTCAGTCAGTTTCATTAAGATGGAAACTAGCTTGTCTAACCCACCACTGTATCTTTATCCCCTGTCATAATACTCTAACAAAAATAGGGCCAATAAATATTTGTAGAATAAAGTAATGACTAAATGGCTTACTGGTTGGCTGACAGTATGATAAATTGAATAATTTGCTTTGGAATAGAGCTGCAGAAAGGTCATTGCTAGGCATATAATTTTGTGGAATAAAGATAATGAAGCTCTTAGTTTTTGGGGTGAGGAACTGTTGATATCCCTTTGCATATAACTAGTTTACTTTTCAAGGTCCAGTTCAAGTGAGCTCACTTTTAAGATGCCTTTCTTGAAAATGCTAGCCCAAAGAAATATCTTGATTTTCTGACTCACTCTGGAACTTATTTTCTACACTATCCCTTTCAGCACTTGCAATATTCTGCTTCATCTTATCAAATCCCAGAAAACATATGCGTTTCTATGTCCTTAAGCCCATTAGATATCAGCTGTAATGGGTTCCTAGCCTCCTGGAATTGAGTTCAAGTTTGTGTTTGTTTTTTGTTCCTAACCAAGCCTAGCACTGTGCTGAGTGCATAGAAGAACCAGTGATCATGAAACACGTGAATAGTGAATGACTGAATCATTTGGAAGTAGCTGCTGCAAATTTCAGTGTTCTGTGTGGTAAGGATGTGAAATGTTCGGAACAAATTTATCTTTCATTATTTTGGAATGCATCAAAGAAAAGATGGAAAAATTAAGACCATTGGGTGTCATCTTTCATAACATCTGTAAATATACTACCATATGAGATCTAAATATTTGTTCCCTGACAATTTATTTGTCTGATAAGTTTTCCTCTGTTCCTTTCTCTCTTTTTTCTTTTAAATTCTAGAATATTGAATATCTTTGTTTTTAATTCTATATTGTATCTTGAATGAAATATCTCAATCGTAGTTAAATTTTCAAGGAAAAATCATACTTCTCTTATTCTAGTCCAAAATTCCCTCATTTTTATGCATTTCCTTTTTGACTTCTTTAGGATTCAATATGCTTACATTGTTGTAGTGATAGTGTATGTCGGTTTTATTATTTTGTATTATGATTTGAAGAAATAATTATTTCATGAATTTTCTTGCCTTTGTGTAGGAGACACATTCATGAGAAGCTTGGTATCAACAAAATTAGTTTATTTTCACTAAATTATATTAGGTTTACGTTAGCCAATATGAGCATTAGCATTTCTTTCCCATTTTAGCTTACAAAAAGCTATTAACATTTCAGATATATTTGCCTTCATTAGCCCTGAATGTTTAATGGACAATGATTCCCAATATTTTGTTTGAAGACAAATGTCATGGTGGGAAAATCACAGCTTTCAGGGTTTATAAAGACTCAGGCTTAATTTGTGCCTTTGCTGCTTACTAGCTGTGTGATCTAGGGCAAGTTATTTTAATTGTTTGAGCCTCACTTTCTTCATCTGTAAAATGGTTAGAATAATTCCTACTTGGAAGGATGTCATGAGAAAGCACCAGTGAAACATATGGCAAAGCAGCTTAGGTGCTGATTTCTTCCCCTGTTACTCTTCACTCCACCACTTCCTACACCTCCCACACCTCACCGTGTCTTCATACTTTCTTTCCTTTTCTTTTTTTTGGTGTGGGAGACTGTCCCCTGAGCTAACCTCTGTTGCCAATCTTCTTCTATTTTGTATGTGGGATGCAACCACAGCATGGCTTGATGAGTGGTGGGGTAGGTCTGCACCTGAGATCTGAACCTGCAAACCCCAGAACACTGAAGCAGAGCATGCAAACTTACCCACTACACCACCGAACGAGCCCCCTATCTTCTACACTTTTGTGTAAACGCCTCACTATCCCTAACGCCTCACCTCACACACTTTTCAAGTAGGTGATTTGAGACAAAGATAAATTTTGGTTTCAGTTTGACAGTTGAGATGTTTGGTTCTTTTCTTTATGAACATATGGAAGAATTATATGGAAGATTATATGCCTGACAGCCATTTTTAACTACATGGTAATCTATAATAATAACAGCAGAGCAATAAAAGCAATCACAAAATCCACTCTATCAAAAGTTATTATGTAAAAAGAGCTGTCCTAAATATTTTACAGATATTAGCTCTAAGGCTGAGAAAAATTCTCTAGTAATCACAAGTTCATATTTTAGAAGAAGAAATGAATTCATGTGCCCAAGACCACACAGTGGGCAAATGCTTGAAAGCAGCTCCTATTCACAAATGCCTAGCTCTAGTTCATGTGTTCTACCCAGTTTACTCCACTGTTGCCCTAACAAACGTTTATTTACAAATCAACCTATAGCATAGGGCTTCACTCAATGAAAGCACTTGTTGCAAAACAAATTATCTTGCTATTTAACGGTATCTAAGATAAATCACACACATAAACTACACACATGCACAACTTATTTTGTATTTTGAGCAGTTGCCTGTTGCTACTTAAGATTTGGGAGATATTAGTGGTGACATCTGCCAGAACATCTATCAGCACACAATCTTGGTGACTGTCCTTAGAATTTTAGAGCACTCATGTTGCCATTGGAGACATAGATTAATGGAAGTCTGAGATGGAGTATTGCATTGGTTTTCTTGCTGTCAAAAGCATCATCCAGCATGGACAGAGGGAGCAGAGAATATAAAATTGTATAAAAGAAGCAATTCTCCTTGTGAATTTGATTAATTAAAAATAACATAGATTTATAGATTCAGGCTTCAACAACTCAAAAACGGTAATTTCTCATGTGCATATAATCTATTAATTCATTTACATATATTTTCTCAATATTGTTTATTCAGATGCTATAATATTCTAGCCCGAGTGCTTAGAGCAAGGGGTACTAGTTGAGGATGACAGTGCTTGGTGTTGGCCTGTTGTAGGAGATTGCAGAGTAAAAATGGAGATCTGAATGATCTTGTTTGTTGGATATTTTGATAAGGAGAAACTTAGCATACCATGCAAGCCTGTAGAAAAGGTGGGAGTTAGTTGAGGCATTAGAAAGACACATCTTAGATAAGAACAGAAGGTCAGGTGGGACTTAGTCAGGAATAGACCAACTGGGAAGCGAGTTCCAGGACAAAGTAGTGGCATTTGCAAAAGCCTTGAGTTGAGAGAGAACCTGGCAAATTTGGGGATCTACAAACAAAGTAGATAATGAAGTACCATCTATCAGAGTTTTGTTTAAAATCTAAAGGGAGTCATAGAAGAGTTAGAATTTAGTTTAGATGCTGCTACATGCAAAAAGCTGGCAACACAGTTCAAACAAGCAAAGCCACATGGAAACTTATGGGCTGGTATAAATGTAAGTCCAGAGGTTGAGAGGGCTTCAGGAGTGAGTCAACCTTGTGTCTCTGGTGCTATTTCCATGAGATGACCTTTTGTGTACCCTCCTCTGTGGGTTGGTTTCTTTGTGATTCTGAGTTTTTGTGTGGTGAATATATGGTTCTAGCATTTCACAATATCCAGAATAAAAGCATCTAATCTAATGGCTTTCTCTTAATCCCAACAAAACTTCCTGTCCTGAAGCCTAAAGGAAAATCATTTCTCTGGGCCAGCCCAGTGCTGTAGTGGTGAAGTTCAGCACACCCCACTTTGGTGGCCTAGGGTTCATGGGTTTGGATCCCAGGCATGGACCTACACTCTTCATCAAGCCATGCTGTGGCAGTGACCCACATACAAAATAGAGAAGGATAGGCAACAGATGTTAGCTCAGAGACAATCTTCCCCAATAACAACAAAAAGTCATTTGTGTTCCATTGGCCTGAATGTGACTCCATCTCCTGATCCTGTCTCTTTACCAGATAAACGCTGTGTTGATAAGCCAAATCTTAGGTTTATGGAACTAATGATTATAATAAGAGGAATAGGATTAACCTTGGAACAATCATGTCAACCTCCTGATCAGCAAGTAAAGTAGTGGAGTAAAATATAATTAATTTCCTTGAATCTCATGCTATTCATGCAGAAGCAAAGGACAGCTCAAAGATAATACTAAGAAATGGGAGAGGATGAATGGAAATGGAAAAACAATGTTCACTGCAACTCTTGGAGAGTAATAAGGTTGTAGTTTCATTTTAGGAAGACAACAAGGTCTGCAATGTGGAGAATGTCCAGTTAAAGTACGGTGGGAAGGGTTGGGAGATAGAGAGACTTGTAGCAGGTCTTTGCTGTTGTCTACTTGGGAGTTAATGGTGCTCAAACTAAGGTGATGAAAGGAGTTAAAAAGAAACAGATTACATAATCAGTCTTTCAACTTGTATTTTTAGCTGAGATAGATGATAGTATCATGAATTTTTTAAACAGACATTAAAAAAATCCCTCTATATCTAATCACTTCTATCACAGGATATCAGTGTGATTATAATGTCACATTTTCTTACAGTGTTTATAGATGACTATTGATAATAGCTTTGATACTATAATACATGTCTATGCAGCTTATTTAGGTAAATAAATATATTTGACATTTTATCCAAATTCTAAGTAACAATTTAAGTTATTCATGCTTTGCATAATCAATGTGTTTATTATATTCAATATTATAGTAACAATTGAATGGTTTCTTTCTTTTTTTCCAGTACAATTTACCCTGAAATGAACATTTTTGTGACTAATCCCTATTCTGAGTTTCCATTTATTTTCTTCAGAGAGGTTCTATAAATTAATACAATTCTCTATTTCTGCCTCTTAGCCATTGTCAAAGAGGTAGCTACTTCATTATTTAGTAATCATCTGTTTACTCACTCTGTTTTTCCGTAAGGGTAAGGGTAATGATTCATTTAATTATAGCAACATTCTGTATATGCAGCACACTGTCTGGCACAAATATGTATTAAATAAACAAAGTAATTGAGTGATGTCAACATTTAACACTATTTTTCATAATACATATTTGTGTGTGTGTATATAATGCATACTACTGTTGTATAATACAAAACTATAATACATATATATGTGCATGTACATATATGTATATGCATGTGTCTATACACATATATACACATACACACAGTCGGGGCTCTATGTAGCCAATACCCACATGACAGTTAATGAGAATTCATAGTGAACTGGGTCAGTCAACTGAGGAAGCAAGACTGTACCAGTAAATTCCAAGTTAAATTCTTTCTTTTCCCGTAAAAAAGTAAAGCATTCTTAGAGATTCAGCAAACATCCCCATTCCAATAGCCTCTAATTAACATTTAAATATAATGGTGTTTCCTGCTAGTTATCTGCAGCCAATGCTTTTTAAAAGTTTATATGTAAACACATACATATGGCTTGGAGTTGTATATTGTGCCCCAAACTATTTTCTGAGAAAGATATAACTTTTTGTCATAAATGTTTATATTAAATAATGAAAACTTAGTGATGTTTTAAAAAGTCAAGATTTAGAGTGGTTCAGTAAGCACTCTATGATTCTTTTTTCTCTTGACAGGATAGTATCAGTTCTTGAAGAAAAAAGATCATCTTCTTTCCATTTTTTCCAGCAAAATTAAAGTTGTGGTATGCTGGATAGCAAGCAAGGACAAGCAGGCATGCTAAATTGAGATTTTTGTCCCGGACCCTTCTAGTCCCTGTGTGGATCAGCCTCCTCTGACTTCAGTTCTGCCCAGTGTTGGCACTGTGTGTCCCTTCCCCACTCCCCTACTCCCAGTGGACTTTCAGCGGGAAGTATTGCCAGATCACAACAATATCTGAATCTAGTGAGATACTATGATAGACAAGTAATGTCAGGTGGTACTGAAATTAAATTAATGCATTACCCTTAGTTATTTTCCTATAAGTGTTTTAAAGCTGGTGCTTTAAACCCAAAGTTAAATTAAGGGAGAAAACTGTGAGCATCTTATCACTAAAGTGTAAGCTTCAGGTGGGCATTTTTTCTTTATTGTTTGCTGTTGTAATTCCACCACTGAGACTAGCACATAATGAACATTTAATGAGTAAAGAATTGATGAATGAATACATAGGATAACATGCTTGCACTCAAGGATTTTTATCTGTTTATTTTTAAACTTTTCATTGTGGAACATAAGAAACACCAAGAGAAGTGCACAAAATGTAAATGTCCAACTTAGTATCTTTATATAAGACTAATAATGATGTAACCAAACACTGACTAACTATAGCATAACGGAACCCTCATATGTACTCTGATGTTAATGATTATTGTGATTTTGCTTGAGGAAGATTAGCCCTGAGCTAACCTCTGTGCCAGTCTTCCTCTATTTTGTATGTGAGTTGCTACCACAGCGTAGCTGATGAGTGGCGTAGGTCCGCACCCAGGATTGAAACCCATGAACCAGGCCTGCGGAAGCAGAGCATGCTGAGCTTAACCAGTATGCCACAGGGCGGGCCCCAAGGTTACTGCGATTTTTGTGATAATTATATATTTGCTTTTACTAATAGTTTTTGTACCTAATATGCTTTTCTAAATGTTCCAATTTACATTTGCCTACTTTTAAATTTTATACAAATGCAATCAAACAGTAAACATTTCTAGTATTGAGCTTCCTTTTCTCAATATTATACTCTCAGTTTCAACACTGTTTTTGCATGTAAATGTAGTTTGTTCATTTTCTTTTTTACATGGTATATTACAGTGTGGTAGGTAGAACCCTACCTTACCTATCATAAGATGCCCTTACCCCAAGACTTCACACCCTAATCCTCAGGACTATGAGTTTAATGAGCTATCACCCCCATGATTATTTTACCATACCTGGCAAATGGATTTTGCAGATGTAATTAAAGTTACTAATCAGTTGACTTTGAGTTAGTCAAAATGGAAAATATCGAGGTAGGCTCATTCTAATCGCTTGAGCTCTTTAAAAGTTAAGTGTTTTCTCCAGCTAGTCCTAGAAGAGGGCAGAGAAATTTGAAGCATAAGGAGAATTTGATAGGAGGAAGTTTCTCTGTTGCTGAGATGAAAGGACCTGAGAGTGAGTTGGATGATCTTAGAGTTACCTGCTGCTGATAGCCAGCAAGAAGACTAGGATGTCAGTCCTACAACCCTAAGGAACTAAATTTAGCCAACAAGCTGAATGAGCTTGGAAGTTGACTCTTCTCCAGAGTTTCCGGGTAAGAGGTTTGTGTGACCCTGATTGGAGAACTCCATCTAGCCAGTCCAAATTTCTGACCTACTGAACTGTGAGGAAATGCGTGCTGTTTTAAGCCACTAAATTTGTAGCAATTGTTACACAGCAATAGAAGACTAATAAAAGATTGTAAAATGCTTACATGATATATTTTCACATTCCAATGTCAATGAATATTTGGTATTTGGGTTGTTTCTACTTTAGTCCTATCATATGCAACGCAGTTAAGAACCTTCTTGTGCATGTCTCCTGGTTCACATGTGCATGTTTCACTGGATAGATACATAGGAGGGCAATTGCTGAATTAGAAGATATACCATTCTGTTGGGTATTTAGTGGTTTCTCATTGGGACTTCTTTAGCATTTTTTTCTGATTTCTAATGAGGTTGAGAATCGTCACTGATAATTTAGAAATTCTGTCTTTTGAAATACCTGTTCTGCCTTATCTATATTTTCCTCTAGGTGATTTGTCTTTATCTTGTGGTTTTGTAAGAGTTCTTCTATTTTCCTGGTTTGAGTCTATTGTTCAATATAGATGTTGACAACTTCTCCTAATCAGTACTTGTTTTTTCTCTCTTTTCCTGCTGTGTTTTGATGCACAGGAATTCTTAAATACAATGTAGTCTAATGTGTCAGTGTTTTTCTTTAATAGTCAAGATTTTGTATCCTGTCTACATTTATTTTCCTCTACATTAAGGTTATAAAACATTCTCCTTCAGTACCTTCTTATTTTTTTATTCTTTTTCTTTTCACATTAGGATCTAAAATATATCTAAAGTTGGTTTTAGTCTGCAATGGGGCCAAGAGTGGTTTTCTTTCACCCTATGGATATCTAAATAACTCACTAATGTTTGGAAAAAATATATTCACTTACCATTACAATGAAGTGCCACCATTTTCATATATCAAGTGTTCATGTGTGTAGTGTTCTTTTTTGGATTCACTATTTTGTGACATTTGTCTATTTCTATATTGTTTTCCAATACCACAATGCCCTAATTACTAGGTCTGTATAATGAATCTGGATTTTATTAAGTGAAAGTTTTCCCACCTTTTTCTTTGTCATTCAGGGTACCTTTACTCCTGACATTTAACATGTCAGTATCAGAATCAGCTTGTCAAGTCCTAAAAAAAAAAAAAAAAAAAATTGGAATTTTACTGGCATCTCATTGTATCTATCAATTAATTTCAAGGGAGGGTCAACATTTTACAATATTGACTTTTCCAAACAAAAGACATGGTATATATCCATTAATTTTGTTGATCATCATCTCTTAATAATGATTTATAGTTTCTGTATAGTTCTCTTACATATCTTTTGCTAAGTTCCAGTTATATCTGTTTTACAATTCTCATGTTATTTTAAATAGCAACATTTTAATTTTCAGTTCTTCTTGGTATTTGAAATATGGTTCACTTATTACAATTGTGTCCAGAAATCCTACTAAAATCACTTGTTAAACTCTCATATTTTATCTGTAGATTTTGAATTTTCTACATCATGATCTCATCTGCAACTAATATCAGGTTAATTTCTTTCCAATCCTCCTACTTTTTTCTTCCCCCTCTTTGTTGACACACTCCACGGGCGAGGACGTGTAATACTCTCCTTAATAAAAACAGAGACAATGAGTATTCTAGACATGTTTCAAATGAGAAAGCTTTCAACGTTTCCCAATTGAGTAGAATATTTTCTGGCTTTGTTTTCACTTGATTTGTTTTATCATATTAAGGAAAATCACGTCTATTTCAAGTTTGCTAAAAATATAAAGTGAATAGATGTTGAATTTCTTTAAACGATTTTCTTCTGGGCTTTTTTTTAATAAATAGACCTGTCTCCTTTATTCTGTCCATGAGTATAAAAAGCATTGATTTTCAAATTTATACAAAATTTGCATTCATGGCAAAAATTAAGCAGATTATGATATATTATATACATGCCATCTATCTATCTTAATTCTTTAATTTTGTTTGCTAATATTTAATTTAGGATTTTCTCATATACAGTCATTCATCACAACAATGGAAAAACATTCTGAGAAATGTGTCATCAGGAAATTTGGTCATGCAAACATCATAAAATGTACTTACACAAGCATAGGTGGTATAGCCTAATAAACGTCCAGGTTATACGATTCTAGTCTTATGGGACCACTGTCATACATGCAGTCTGTCATTAACTGAAACATCACTATGCAGCACATGACTGTATGTTCATATATGTGATTGGCATGCAATTTCATTTTTTATATTGTTTTTGGTTAAGCTTTGCTATTAATACTCTAGCTTAGAGTCTTGGGAGTGCTTCATGTTTAATACTCTCCAGCGGAGTTTGTATAAGATTTTTTTTATTGAGTTATAATTGACACATATCATTATATTATCTTCAGGATACAATGTAATGATTCAATATTTGTGAAATGATCACCACAATAATTCTACTTGCCATCTGTCACCAAAGTCACAAATTTTTTATTCCCTTGTGATGAGAATTTTAAGATTTATTCTCTTGGCAGCTTTCGAATATGCACTGCAGTATTACTGAACATTGTCACCATTCTGTACATTACATCCCCATGACTCATTTTAAAATTGCAAGTTTGCACCTCTTGGCCCCCTTAACTCATTGTCCCCAATCCCCAAACCTCCTCCCCACTAAAACCACCACTCTGTTCTCTGTATCTATGAATTTTATTTTGTTATGTTTGGTTGTTTATTTGTTTTTTAGATTCCACATATAAATGAGATCATACAGTATTTGTCTTTCTCTGTCTGACTTATTTCACTTAGCATAATAAACTCAAGGTCCATCCATGTTGTTACACTTGGCAAGATTTCATTCTTTTTTTATGGCTGAATATTCCATTGAATATACATACCAGATTTTCTTACCTATTCATCCGTTGATGAACACTTAGGTTGTTTCCAAATCTTAGCCATTGTAAATAATGCTGCAATGAATGTAAGTGTGTATGTATCTTTTCAAATTAGTATTTTTATTTTCTTCAGATAAATACCCAGAAGTGAAGTTGCTGGATCACATGGTAGTTATGTTTTTAATTTTTTAAGGTACCTCCATACTGTTTTTCATAGTGGCTGCACTAATTTTATCTTTCCACAAACAGTGCACAAGGGTTCTCTTTTCTCTACATCCTCACCAACACTTGTTATTTCTTGTCTTTTTTAATAATAGCTATTCTAACAGGTGTGAAGTGATATCTCGTTGTGGTTTTGATTTGTATTTTCCTGATGATTAGTTATGTTGAGTATTTTTTCATGTTCCTGTTGACCATCTGTATGTCTTCTTTGGAAAAATGTCTATTTGTTTGAATTGTTTGTTTTTTTGCTATTGAGTTGTATGAGTTCTTTAAATATTTTCAATATTAACCCTTTATCAGATATATGATCTGAAAATATTTTCTCCCATTCACTGTATTGCTTTTCATTTTATTGATGCTTTCTTCATCTATGTAGAAGCTCTTTTAGTTTGACGTAGTCTCCCTTGTTTATTTTTGCTTTTGTTGCTTTTGCTTTTGAAGTCAAATCCAAAAACTCAGCAGTAAATCTGATATCAGGGAACTTACCACCTATGTTTTCTTCTAATAGTTTTATGGTTTCAGGTCTTATATTCAAGTATTTAATCCATTTTGAATTAATTTTTGTGCATTGTGTAAGATAGGGGTCCAGTTTTATTCTTTTGTGTATGGCTGTTCAGTTTTCCCAATATCATTTATGAAAGAGACTGCCTTTTCCCTATTACATATTCTTGACTCTTTTGTCTTAAATTAATTACCCAGATTTGTTTGGGTTTATTTCTGGGCTATCTACTCTGTTCCGTTGATCTATTTCTGTTTTTGTGCCAATACCATACTGTTTTGAATACTTTATAATATACTTTGAAATCAGGGAACATGATGCTTCCATCTTTGTTCTTCCTTCTCAAGATTGCTTTGGCTATTTAGGGTCTTTCGGGGTTCCATAGAAATTTTACAATTGTTTTATCTATTTCTGTGAAAAAATGTCATTCATATTCTTGGTGGAGGCTTTTTTCTGTCAGCACTCTGAATATAGTATGCCACTCTCTTCTGCCCTGCAAAGTTTCTACTGAAAAATCTACTGATAGTGTCATGGGGGTTTCTTTGTACTTAAGTTGTTTTTCTCTTGCTACTTTTAAGATTCTCTCTTTAAATTTTGAAATTTTAATTATAATGTGTCTTGACGTGGATCTTTTTGGGTTCATCTTCTTTGGAACTCTCTGGGATTCCTGGGTCTTAATTCCTTCCCCAGGTCAAGGAAGTTTTCAGCCATTATTTCTTCAAATGAGTTTTCTGCCCCTTTCTCACTCTCTTATCCTTCTGGTACCCCAGTAATCCAAATTTTATTCCAATTGATGTTGTTCTGTAGGTCCATTCGGCTATCTTCACTTTTTAAAAAGCTTTTATCTTTTTGCTCCTGTCTTTGAGTGAGTTCTGCTGCCCTATATTCCAGACCACTGATCCTTTCTTCTCCTTCATCTAGTACATGGTGGAACCCCTGTAGTGTACAGTCATGTGCTACATGATGATGTTTAGATCAATGACAGTGATCCCATAAGATTCATACCATACTCACCAGGCTAGGTGTGTAGTAAGCTATACCATCTAGGTTTGTGTAAGTACTATAGAGGAGGAAGAAATTTTCCTGTACCTTTCTATGTTCTTCTGGCTCATTTAAGAATAATTGACATGAGACAGATTCACAGGAGAAAAACAAAGTTTAATAACATATACTTGGGAAAATATCAGGAAAACTGGGTAACTGGCAAAAATAGCAGAAGGCATCAGCTTAAATATCATCTTCAGCTGAAGACAAAAGAAGATGTCAGGGATGGGTAAAGTGATATCTTGCTCTTGAGACAGAATTTTTTTATCTGAATTCTTTTAGTCAGTTAATGGGGAAGTAACAAGAAAAACTTTCTGAGTCTTTTTTTTCTTAAAAATAATCAGACTAAAATAATCCTTATGTTTAAAAGACACATTTTGGTGTGGAAAATTTTGCTTCCCTTCAGTACACTCTGTGATGTTCACACAATGATGAAATCACCTAACAAGGCATTTCTCAGAAGATATTTCTGTCATTAAGTGATACGTGACTGTATTTTTCAGTCAAGTTATGATATTCTTCACCTCTGTGACTTCTGTTGGTACTTTCTTATATTTTCTTTCTCTTTGTTGAAGTTCTCACTGGGTGTATCCATTCTTCTCCCAAGTTTTGTGAGCATTTTTATGACTGTTACTTGGAAACTCTTTACAGGTATATTTATTTCTGTTTCATTAAGGGTTTTTCTGAAAACCCTTTTTCTTGCTTTTTTCTTTGGAACCTATTTCTTTGTTTCCTCATTTTGCTTGACTCTGTATTTGTTTCTATGTATTAGGTGAAACAGCTGCCTCTCCTGTCTTGAAAGAGTGGCCTTGTGTAGGAGATGAATCCTTCAACCTTGCCCTAGCTCTTGTTTGTCTGCCAAACCTTTGTGATTGTCTAAGCAGCCTGATTTATTCTTGATAGGCCAAGGGTGTGCCAAGATCGGTGAGTGCTCCAGAGAGAGGGATCTCAGACAGTACCTAGTTTCAGGCTGACTGGAAGCCTGACCTTCAGGAAGCAATTTTTAAAGTATGCAAATATAGACAGTGGGACTGCACTTGTAAACCCTGCTGCCCTCCAGACTAGGTGTTCTGGAGGTGTCCCTTGGGTGACAATTTCAAAAATTGAGATTTCAGGTGAGTGTATAAGCTTTTACCTGGGAAGTGCTCTTAGTAGTAGCAAGACCAAGGGAAAGCACAAAGATGGTGTCCCCTGGCGTATGTTCCCTGAGAGGACCCATGTAGTCTCTAGATGCATGGCAAACCAGAAGCCCTCCCCTCAGGCTGAAGTTCCAGGAGAAGTAAACGGACCTTTTTTGTAGAAAGTCTGGCATGTATTTCAGTCTGCTGTCTGTGTATTGCCCCGGAGGTAGTAGCCAACCAAAAACTGTCTTTCCAATCATAACAGTCCCATGGACCCAGGACACAAGTCCCCCTGGCCACCAAAATCAGGTGATCAAGGAGCATCCCTTGTGTTTAACTAGTTTCCAGGTCTTTGTCAGAGGGAATTTTTCCATATGTAGGTGTAGATTTGGGGTATCTGTGGTTGGAGATGAGTGCTGGATCTTCCTGCGCCACTGTCTTAGAACACGCCCCACCCAGGAATTCCTCTTGTCTATACATGGTTAGTAGAATTCAACTGAAGTCATCTGGTAATGGGTGTTTCTTAATGGATTATTAATACAAATTTAGTGTCTGTTTATTTAAAGATTGGTTCTGATTTTCTATTTCTGCTGTCAGCTTTGGTAAACGAAGTTCATCCAGAAAATTGTCAATTTCAATTACATTTTCAAAATTATTGACATAGAGTTGCTCATAACAGCCCCTCTGCAAGATTTGTGGTGATGCTCCCATTTTAATTCCTGATATTGATGATTTTTGCCTCCTCCTTTTTTTCTTGATCAGTCTCATCATTGCTTATCAATTTTTTTGTTATTTTTTCAAATAAGTATCTTTTGCTTCTGTTGATGCTTTCTGTTATGTTTATCTTCTATTTTTTAAGCGTATCCTCATTTCACCAATGTATTCCATTCCTTGTACTTTCTTGTGTCTAATTTGCTCTTTTGTTCTCTATTAACTTTTCCTTTTCAGAAAGATTAAGAATGTTTTTAAGATTTTCCTTATCATATCTTCTTTGACAAAGGGATTTTTTAAAGTGTGTATTTCTTTACTTCACATATGTAGGGGTGGTGGGAGTCTTACAATCTGATGTCTGGTTTAACAGCATGGTCAGATGAAATTCTTTCTGTGCCTTAAATCCTTTGAAATGTGTTAAGATTTATTTTATGTCCCATTATATAGCTATTTATTGTGACTGTTCTGTGTGTACATTAAATTATATATCTTCTGCAGTTTTAGGGAACATCCTCTACATTTTTACACCAGGTCAAATGTGTTAATTTCATAGTTAAAATCTGTAAATTTATTGGCATATTTTGTTATTCTGTTAATCACTGAGACATGTTGAAATTGTCCATTAAAATTTTGAAGTTGTCTCTAATTTTTTAGTTTTGTGAAGTTATGTTTTATATATTTCAATTTAGGTTAAGTGCATGCTCATTTAGAATTGCTTTACCTTAGCAGTGAAATAAAACATTTTTTATGATTAAGAAGAGTCCCTCTTTATCTCCAGCAGTGCTTTATTCCTTAATATTTATTTTATTAGGCTTTATTATAGCTACACCTGATTTCCTTTGCTTGTTGGTTTGAATTCACATTTTCTGTCCTATATTTTCAAGCTTTCATGTTCTTATGTTTCAGATGCCTGTCTTATAAGAAATATATACTTGAGTTTTATTTTTGTACTCAGTCTACTAATTTGCATGTTAATTGGAAGATCTTATTCCATTTATATTAACATAACTCTCAATATTGTGATTTTAAATCTACTATCTTAATATAGGCTTTCTGTTTCTACTCTCCTATCTATGTATACCTTAGTTTCTTGAACTCTTTAAGAATGTGTATTTTTTTAATTATTGAATTTTTTCTCAGTTATTAAGGACATCGCACAATCTTCTGTTATTTTATGTGTTACTCTGCATGCAATACTTTCCAACAGACCTTTCTGTCATATGGAAATGTTCTATATCTGTGACTCCTATATGTCAGCCATTACCACATATGACTATTGAGCACTTGAGCTGTGCCTACTGTGACTAAAGAACTGAATTTTTAATAGGATTTTAATTAATTTACTTTTAAGTTTAAATAGATAGTGACTGCAGCTTTGGAAAGAATAGCATAGAAATTACAACCTAAATCCTTGAAATATCAAAGCCTAGTGCTATTTTGTTCTTTCTGCTTACTCCCTGATGATATACACTCCTTCGGAAACTTTAAATTTATTGACTATTTCCTTCCAAAATTGTATGAATTAATATATCTATAAGAACGTACATGTATATAAAAGTTCATGAAATAATGTTTCTTGTGTCGTTTCAGTGGTATATATACAAAACTGCATATGAACATATATATGCACACATATATATGTGTATATATATGTATATATGAGTCACATGGGTGTATATGTATACATACATATATACACACACAAATATATGTTTATTTCCATTTTCTTAGTTGTCAATTCCATCCTTTATCTTCAAAATTCCATATGGTGTCATTCTTCCATATGAAGTGGACCTTTTATTATTTCCGACAGCAAAGTTCTTCATGGGGCAAAGTCTTGTTAACTTTTGTGTGTCATCCTTGTTATTGAAAGTTATCTTCCCTAAATATATAGTTCTAGGTTGGCAGTCACTTTTTTTCACCACATTGTGGATATGAATTTTAGTTTCTCTGTTAAAATGTTATCTGGCAGTCTAAATATCTCTTCTTTGAAGATATTCTTCATTTTTCCCTAGCTTTTTAAAAGTCAAACTGCTCCTTCTCTTAGTTATTCTACAATTTTTCCGTGATGTGTTTATGCATACACTTCCTTTTTATTTATCATCCTTGAGGGTTTTTTTTAAAAAAATTTAAATCTGTATTTAAATTTCTTTAATAAATTCTGGAAAATTTCAGACGTTATTTCTCTAAGTATTGCTTCTTATTCATTCTCTCTTTTCATTGTAGCACTTCAAATAATTAGAAGTTTGACTTTCCTATCATATGCCTTATTCTCTTAACCTCTTTCTTAACGAAGAAACCTCATTCGTTTCTTTCTGCTTTATTCTTTCAGATTTCAGAACAAGTCCTTCACATTTATTTACCTATATTTCAGTTCACTGATTCCCTCTTCAAAGATGTCTAATCTATTGTTTTTAATCAACTGTATATTCTTTTTTTTAATTGAGGTGACATTGGTTTATAACATTATTCAAGTTTCAGGTGTACATAATTATATTTCACCTTCCATATAATTACATCATATTCACCACCAAGTCTAGCTGCTATCCTACATGGTACAAATGTGCCCCTTTACACCTTTTGCCCTCCCCTGACCCCTTCCCCTCTGGTAACCACTAATCTAAACTCTGTATCTGTGTGTGTGTTTGTTTGTGCTGTTATTATTTTATCTTCCACATATGAGTGAGATCATATGGTCTTTGGCTTTCTCCATCTGACTTATTTCATTTAGCGTAATACCTAACTGATATATTCTTAATCGTTGTCCAATTTTTTCACAGTTCTAGAAATCATATTTGTTTGTCTTTAAAATTTGCCATGCAGTTTTTAAATAGTTTGTGCCTGTCTAAAAACTGCTTCGATCTTGTATTTTATTTTGCAAACATAGTAATCAGAGTTCTTCCAAATTCTGTGTAAAATAGTTCCAATTTCTAACTCCCTATTGTTATTGTCTATTGCGTATGATGGTTCTTATTCATGTCACCTTGTCTCCTTGTGTCCTTGGGTTTTTAGGATAATTTTGAAAAATTATGATAAAAAAATTGTTACCTAGGATATTATTATTTACTCCACTGAGGATTTTTCTTTGCTTCTTTCTGGTGCCCAAGTATACTAAGAAGTGACAGAATACTTTAATCCAATGTGGGAGATGGAGCTGTTTCTAAGATATCCTAGGTTACTCAGTTCTGAACTGTAATTTGTGCAAGTGCTTGTTCACTGCCATTTAATCCTAGTTCCTAGGATGCAGTGCTTTGGCTATGCACCCAGAATAGGGAGTTCTACCGGGACCACACATCAGTGAGCCTTAGACTCCAATTTTTTACCCTAACCACATGATGTCAAACACCAGCCTCTCAGCCCTTCTTCTGCATTGGCAAATGATCATCGAGAAACCACAGCCATAAAAGCACAGTTTAGTAATCTGGATGTTTGTCATCTGCCTTTTGCTTAATTTTGGCCTGGTAGTTTTAGAAACTAAACAAACAAAAAAAATTTACACACTGTTCTACCAAACCCTGTTTAGACTGTACCCAGAGCACAAATTCTAGGAAATTATGTACCTGCAATACAAATTGCATGAAATTATGCTGATTGATCAGCAAATTATGCTGATTTATAGGATACCATCATAATCTCTATAGCTGCGAAAAAGACAGATTACCAATGGTCACACCCTTCCCCGTTTTTCCGATGGTAATTATACTCTAAAAGCTGTCAAGCATATGACCTGCTGGATGACTGAAATATTCGAGTGGATTCTTTTATTTCAGATAAATTTTACTGCTTATTACATTTCCATTTCTTTCTTGAAAAGATAATGAGTCGTGGAAGAGACGTTCCAGCCTTCTAACATTGCCAGTATGATTTTGACAGGAGACTATTTATGTAACATCATTACAATTTTGCCTTTGAATGGAAAGTAGATTTTTGTTTTAAAAGTATCTGCTAAATCAAAGTGTCCTGTCTTATACAGACGAAGGACCTGTACAATTGACATCAGATTCCTGTGTATTGCTAATGTTTCCAATTCGTTTAGATCTTAGAAACATTTTATCTATAGATCTAAAACTCAAAATTTGTGTAAATTAATGGAAATATTTTCTGTGCATCAGGCACATAGAAATTTTAAAGTCAGTCCATTTGGGAATTACATCTTCAAAGACACAGGTACATGAGATTTGTGGACAATCTTCATTGGACCTTTTGTTTACCTCATTTCAAAGCAGCAACCTAAATGATATTTAATTGGACAAAATAGTACCTTTCCTAAGAAATTATTACATCCCAAATTTTAAAGACTCATAAATTAGGAATTATAAAACAAAACCAAACAGAAAAAATAACTTCCCCCTTTAGGATATCATATTAGATTTCTTAAATATCCCTGCAGTGGTGTGAGCTAGGCTCACTTCACTGAAATGCATAGTTGTGATTAGATAACCAAAGACACATGAAGGAATCATTTTGCTATACCCAGAGACCTTAACACAACAATAAAATAATTTCCTAATTTTCATTTCATTCTTTAGGGGTTGGTCAAAGAAGGCAAGATTATACAATTAGGTCTGAATTTTCTGATTATAAGAAGCCTAAGGCATATAACCTCACCAGAGGTACCCATCCTGTGTCAAAAGCCTTCTGGGCAGGTCTGTTCTGTTATCAGTCAGTAAACTGTGGGAAAGGGCCTGTGTTACAAGGGTTGTGAAGCAGAATTGAAAAAGCCCTATTTGCTGTAATCAAGGAGCTTTTACTCAAATTTTACGAAAGAGAAAATTTAATGCATATTTGCAATAGTGTGAATTATATGATAGGGGTATTCCTAGTGTGCAGTGGGAGGACCAAGTAGCCAACACCTTGAATTGCCAGTGTTGGTATGAGTGGTAATGATAACAGAAAGTATAAAGTTGTTAATGCTGATTATCTCATTTAATCTTCCACATAAGCCTATGAGTTAGAGAGTACTATTCCCTTATCGTCATCTAAAGATGAAAACCAGAAATGTTTAATTAAATTGTTTACTGCCCGGGGCTGGCCCCGTGGCCGAGTGGTTAAGTTCACGCGCTCCGCTGCAGGCGGCCCAGTGTTTCGTTGGTTCGAATCCTGGGCACAGACATGGCACTGCTCATCAAACCACGCTGAGGCGGCGTCCCACATGCCACAACTAGAAGGACCCACAACGAAGAATATACAACTATGTACTGGGGGGCTTTGGGGAGAAAAAGGAAAAAAATAAAATCTTTAAAAAAAAAAAAATTGTTTACTGCCCTAGGGAGCCAGCCCGGTGGTGTAGTGGTTAAGTATTCACACTCTGCTCCAGTGGCCTGGAGCAGAGTTCAGATCCCAGGCAGGGATCTATGCACCGCTCATCAACCTATGCTGTGGCAGGCATCGCACGTATAAAGTACAGCAAGATGGACATGGATGTTAGGTCAGGGCTAATCTTCCTCACATAAAAAAAAAAAGTTGTTCATTGCCCTAAAGTTAGCAAATAGTAGATCCGAGATTTGGACCTAGTCAATGTGGCTCCAGAATCAACTCTTTTAAACCTGCATTTATTTTCTGGGAAAAAGAAAGTGTGTAAATAAGAGATCAAGAGAAAGCTACACAGAAAAAGAGATACTGCTTGAGATAACACTTAGAGTCATGAGGAGGTGAGATTTCAAAGAGTGGGGTCAAAATTCACTGAGCACCATCAGAAAAATGTCAGTGATTCTTGAGTAGGGCACAAAAAGACTCCTGCTCTGTCTGTAAAGCTTTCCATGAGAAAGAGCAGTCAGAGGTATGGGTGGACTTGGAAAAGCCAGGAGCAGCATGCGTATTTAATAGACATCTGGCTCTCTGTCCAGTGGGCATGCTTTGGGGTCTTAACCTCATTCTAGTGGTTAATAAGGAAGCAAGTACCCAGTGGGAACAACCAATTTCTCCAAATTTAAGTTTACATAAATAAAACCTGAGGCTACACAAAGTGCTACATTTTGCTAGAGTTCCAGGGCCTCCACATGACTCTTTAACTCATTTGTTATTGAGCAAACTCTGAGAGAACACAGTGTATCTGTCAGGATAGTAGTAGTCAAGCTGAGATAAGAAAACAAATCTCAGTGCTTGAATACAACAAAAATGTATTTCTTACACACATTCACACCCAACTGGGGATTTTGCTTATCATAGTTATTCTAGAAGCTAGGATAACAGAGGCTCCGTGTTCATGTATATTTCCAAGATTGTTGCGACAGGAGGAAGGAATATGAAAGATTGCATACCAGCTCTTAAAGCTTCCATTCGGGAGTGAGATACACCATCTCTACTGGCCAAAGTAAGTCATATGGTCACGCTGACTTTCAAAGGGAGCAGAGAATTGAAATGCTATCATACCTGGAAATATACGGTGATGAACACGAATGACTGATGCACACAGAGGAAGTATGGCACGAAATTCTAGGAGATTTTGTGGTTGCTGCTCAGTCAACCAGGTGCAGGAAATGGGTCAGAAAGTGAGTATATTGAGGGAAATATAACAAGATGTTTTCTTTCAGAAATGACACACTATAACATTGGGGATCTTCAGTCACTCAATTTGAATAAATGATTGAAGCTTCTACTCTGGAATAATAAGAATTCTGTTTTATTTTTATTTTTTTTTTTTTACCTTGTACATACAGTAAACATTGTTAATTGTCTGATTCTTCAGTTTTTGTTGAACTACTTGACAGTGGCCCTTTGACAAAGCAGGGGTTGAGAAGAAACCAAACTTACAACGTCTGCCAGAACCAGTGATCTACAAAGGCCTGAAATCTGAGCAGCCTTTTCGATAGCTCAGTCAGGCATGTGCAAGAACACTTTAGGGCAATGAGCTGTTCAGCTATTGATATATTACAGCTGGCACCTATGGAGAGCTACCTAAGGTGAGAAATAAGATGCAATTTCAAATGCATAAATAAGTTCTGCCTGCAAAGTCTTTTTCTCAGAGAAGAACATACAAAATAACTTTATGAAACAATGTTCCTTTCCTTGTCAAATTGCTTTTGTCATTCCAAAATAGTCATAATATTTTCTTTTCATACAATACCTTAAAAATTTAACTTGAGTCTCTTTTAATTACTTCAGTATATACTTCAATATATAATGATTGGATTAGAGCAAGTAAATAAATTCAACGTTCCATTTCTCTTTAATTTTAGCAAGCATAATATGCTATTTGAAAGAAATTATGATGTTATGTTTCTTTAGGGGAATCTTTCAACTGGATAGAGAATTTTAGTAATTTAGGGTATTTTATTCCGCAAATTCAAAAATCCTGGATGGCTACAAGTAGGGAATTTGAAAAGATTCATGTCATACATATTTCCTCTGCAAATCCTTTGGAGACATCTATTCTTAGCATAAAATGAAATTAAATTACTTTTATTATATAGACAAGAGATCTGAGATTACTCAGCTCAAAAACATAACCATCCAATTGGACAAGGAAATTATCTTTTAAAGATTCTTAAATATATCATTTTATTTTAAAGAAGGAAAGTATCACTTTTTTGTCTTAGAGAAGTAACAGTAAAAATTAAAAACAAGCTAAAGTGATTATGCCTTCAACACTTCCCAAATTCAGATTTAGGAGGCCTGAGTTGGAATCCTAAATCTGCCACTTAGTTTCTATGCTTTTTTGCCAAGTTATTTACTTACTCTCTGCCTCAAATTTCACATACTTATTTGTTAATATTTCACATATTACTTATATTAATTTGTACTATGAGCTGAGACTACAGCCTCAAGTAAGAAAAACCCTAGACTACCCTATTATTGTTATAGGTAATATGTTTGTATTTGAGACCATAGAAAGTATTTAGTGCCATGAGAAGACCACAGCAGGCAAAGTGATGGGGGAAAACCATGGCAAAAATGAAGGAAAACAAAAAGTTCTAAATGCACAATTTAGAACTCCATTTTTCAGTAATTGGTGTAAATATTGTAAATATTAATTGCATTAGTGTCAGCAAGCATGATTTTTAAAAAAAAAAAATGGTGATTTCCAAAAGTGAAAAAAAACACCCTCCCTTTTTGTTTGTTACCTATTTGATCCAGAAGTTGTTTTAAAACACAAATACACACAAACGCACACACACACACTTTCAAACCATCACTTCTTCATTTGATTTCTAGCAGTTGATTGATTTCTAGCTCTACTGACCTTGTATTAGAACACCTAAGAAACCTGATTTTTAAAAAATTGCCAAAGAAACTACTTTTGTCATTTTCAAAGTTGTTCCGAGTGTCCAGAACAGAGGAGGACTGAGAGTCTTTGTCTCTGACGTGCAATGAGTAACTTTTAACCTCATGGGAAATGTCATGAAATTACAGCCGTGCTTGAACTGAGACGGAGAACCAAGAGGCTATCTTCTTTATTTCAAAATAAATTTGAGGTCACTGTGAGAGATCAATTTCTTTTTATTCATGTAAGGACCTTGGTCACCTTTTAGGAGTATGCTATGTGCTTTCATCTTCTGCCTTAAGTCTGACCAAACATAAAATCAGTGATATACATGCATCTCCATCGCAGATAACACATTGTTCATTGATGTTGTTTTCCTCTTTTTCAGAGCACAAGAAAAAAGGTGCTTACAACCTGCGTTAAATTGGGTGTGGTTATATGACTTGTGTCAGCCAGTGAAATATGAGTGGAAATGTGAGTGTGTTACTTGCAGGATTAAGCATTTAATGAAAACGTTCCTGGGATTAAGGAACCGTGTGCTGATGTGGAGGTGGAGGGCTGTACCTTGCCATGCAGGACAGCCTCCGTGAACAGTTGGTTGAACGCACAGTGGACTAAGTGTGAACAAAAGTAAGGCTTTAATTTGTGAGTGATCATAATTTTGAAGGTTGCTTGTTTCCATGGTATAGGCAGACGAAGGCTGACTGATATAACCACTTTGTCCCACAGCTTCCAGAGTTATCCTCCTGCTTTTTTTTTGTCAAGAAAGGTGATCAAGGACTCATCTTTTCATTAAGCCTTTCCAGTGAAGTGGATCTCGTTGTTCTTTATTCTTATATAGTCCACTGTTCTAAAAGAACTGTTTCATGAGAAGATAAATTAAAAACCAGGTTATTGTAAAATAAATAGAGTAAAATATCTTTTCAATTGAAAGATTAATTTAATATCATCTTGCCAGAAAATTACTTAACTGAAGCCTCAGGTTTCCTTAGCTAGAATTCTGCTTATAACTCCTAAAATGGTCTAACCTGCTCTTTCCCTAGTTTTTGGTGTGTATACGCCTTAAAGTAAGTCCTTTGTGGTATCTCCACATATTAAATGACATTATGGGTGATTTCTGCAATATTCGATGAAATAGTGTTGCTCATCTCTCATCTCTGTCACCAGAATTTGTAACATTACTATCCATTTCTGTTGCTTTTCAGCTTACAAAAAACGAGGTTTCTACAATTGCCCCTCCAGAGATAAATTATTCAGCAATTTATTGAGTTCCTAATAAGCATCAGAGCTGGGTTTGGGCTTCAATTTGAGAAGAGATTTGGGGCTGCTCTACAGATTTTAACAAAATATAGCTCTTCTCCTCAATAGCTTACAATTTCGTTGGAAAGCAAAGCTGTATATCATAACCCTCCTCCCCCCAAACCAAAACAACAGTAGTTGATATACTTAAATGTGTCAAACTGGTAGCATTACCAAATGAGAAACACCATTCTGTGGACCGGCACTTAAGTCTCTAACGCAATAGACAAGTCACTTACTCTCTCTTGAAGTCTCAGTTTCCATGTTTGTAAAATGAGAAGATTGCACGAAATGATATCCAAGGTTCCCACAAACTCTAAGAAACTCTAATTCCAAATTACAAAGTGCGTGTTCGTACTGATATTTCAGTCTTTAGAGCCTATTCATGCTATCCACAGAGATGCTGTTTCTGGGTCTCACTTTCTCCATTTGGAGATGCAGAATCCCCCAGTGTTAGTTCTGAGTCTGGATAGATTCAGCATTTGCTGTTGCATGTCGAAGGTTAATTTATTTTCACTCTGGGCATCTGTATGTGGGGAAACCCCCGGAAAGCGACCTGTGCTTAGAAGCAACCTAAAGTGCGGGAGGTTGTTAGCATAGACGCTGCACAGACTGATGAAAACATGATTCACAGAATAGAACATAATAATGGCATGTTAAAAATGAAAGAAAGAAAACTCTGATCTTGAAATCCAAGAATCCCAAGTTATAAATCATCAAAAATGGTGCCCCTTCTTAGGGATAGCATTGGAATGCTCTTGAGAAGTAGCCTTTTTCTCCCTATTTTGATGCATTATAATTAAAATATTTCAACCAAAAAGGAAATGTCTAGTAGGTTGTCTGAAGTTTTTTTTTAATTCATTATCAATTTTTGCCTCAATCATCCTATCTTCCCGTACTAAAGTGTGTTTTTTTCCCCAATTCTCTAGCTCATATTTTAAATGTTTTTACTAATATTCAGTTGAAGGAATATTTAGAGTTTTTAGCAAAACAGGAAAGATTACCCACATATTCTTAATGTTTGGAAATTGCCAGAGAAGATATTTGTTAACCATGAGTTCTATTGGAGTTTAATGAGCAATTTAGTGGATTTGTTATTTTGTCTGCAGAATATTTAATTTTTGAATAGCCCTTTTACCGTTTTCTGGGATAATCATGATGGACTTTAAAAAAGATAATAAAACAAATAGAATGTGATTAAAAGTAACTTTTTAATGAATCCATAAAAGATAAGAATGAGAAAAACAGTGGAACAAATAAAACAATAAAAAATATAATAATGCAAAAAATGAGCAAAAGAAAAAAGTTTGGAAATTTAATTCAAATACAATAATAGTAAACAATTATATAATGCCTACTGTATTCCAGTCAGTATTGGAAAGAAGTTACAAATATTAACTCATTTAATTTTCACAAAAGCCCTGTAAGAGAATTGCTGCTATAAATCTAAATTAACAAGTAATGAGGAGGCACAGAAAATTTTAATGACTTGGCCAGGGTCATGCATTTCTAATAAGTGACAGATCCAGAATTCAAACCCAGCAGTCTGCCTCCAGCATTTATTTTCTTAACCACTATATTGTGACTGCATTTATTAAGCTGTAATTTAAATGGACTAAAATCTTAATTTAAAAGACAAGAACAGCAGATTATGTTTTAAAAGTTAAACAGAGTTTTATGCTGTCGACTTGAATTCTCCTAAGAAATAAGGACAGAGAGATGCTGAGAAAAGAAATAGAAAATGGTATCAGGCGGGCACTAACCTAAATGAAGTTGATATAGTTATATTAATCACTATTAATAGGAAAAAGCCAGACTTTAACTAAACAATAGAGATAAAGATAATTACTCCAAAATATTAAAAACTTCAATTTACCAAGATGATTAAAAAACAGTAAACGAATATAAACTCACATAGACCTAAAAACATCATCTCAAAATATCTTGAACACAAATCAACAGAACTTCAAGGGGAAACTGGTAAATCATCTACCTCATGTTGTAATTAGTCGATTCACCAAGCAAAAATACAAAGAGAAATCTAGAAGGTTCAGACAGTTCTCTAAACTAACTTACTCTAGTTGGTGTAAATGGGAATTTCAAACAACAATTGGGGAATACACGCACTTGTTAAAATCTCTGATGTGCTAGACGATACCCCAGGTCTCACAAATTCCAAAGGTTTGGAATTCTACACATCAGGACTTTAACCACAATGCAGTTTGGTTAATAATTACAAAAATTATGGTTAGAAATTTAAAAACATAATTCTTAACTTATGAATCAAATAAGAAATCATAATGAATATGAAAATATTTAAAAGGATAAGAAAAATGGTGCATTTAAAACAGAAATAACACTAAGGTAGAAATAAAATGAAATTTATAGCGTCAAGTATTTATATTCAAAATGATGAAAATCTCAAATGATTAAAGTAAGCAACCAATTTTAAATGTTGAGAAGAGAGTTTAGAATTATCTCAATGAAGGAAAAAAATGATAAAATTTCTAGAATTCGTTGGAGTAGAAATCAAATCGGGAATGAACACAGTCAAGAATCTTCCTTTTTAAAATGAATAACATTGATAGTAGTTAGATTAATTTACCCATAAACAATACCAGCAAATAAGAAGAACTACACAGGGTTGGCCCCATGGTGTGGTGGTTAAGTTCGGCACACTCTACTTTGGAGACCAGGGTTCTCGGGTTCGAATCCCGGACACAAACCTACACCACTCATCAGCAGTGCTGTGACGGTGACCTATATACAAAAGAGAGGAAGATTGGAATAGCTGTTAGATTAGGGCAAATCTTTCTCAGCAAAAGAAAAAGAAAAGAACTAAACATACTATCAAAACTTTATGCTGATTCATTTGAAAACTTAGATGCAATGAATACATTCTGAGAAAAATAGAATTTGCTGCTACTGACACAAGAAGAAACAAATGCACTCAGAAAAAGCAAATATTCCTTCAAAGCAACTATCAAGTATATTTTGTAGTTGGGTATAACTAAATATTCATGGGTAATTCCAACTTTAAACCCAATCTTCTAGAGAACAGGAATGAAAGTAAAATAAAAGAAACACTACTCAATGCATGTTATGATGCTACTAAAATGTTGACACCAAAATTATACGTAGTATAAGGAAAAATACATTTATGTACCTGGAAGTAAGATTAGTGAACTGTATGTAGCAATATATAAAAGAGATATTACTGCATGAAATGTTTTTGTTTATTTCTGTAAGGTATATATGATAAACATTTAAAAAAGGAAAATAATAAATTACATTAAATACTTTATTTATTAAAATATTTTTTAAAATACCAATGTTGTAATTCCTTGGGAGAAGGAAATAAAATGGACTGATATAAATGAGGTATGCGGGGAGCCCCTATAGCAATAAATTTACTATTTCTTATGATAGCTGGTGAGTGCATAAATGTGTTTTTCGTTATGATGTGTTAAACTGGTCAAAGGCACTTACTATTCAACTGTGTAAAGACAATTGCAAACAACGTGTGAAGAGTCATGCGTAGAGAGTCGGGAAGCCAGATTTCTAGGCTGTGCCCTTACTAGCTGCAAGCTGTTGGGCATATACTTCAGTCATTCAGCAAGTTTATCCAGGATGTAAAGATATTTTATTAGTTATCAAAGAAAAATATGTTGTTAGGTGGAGAAGAGTCAAGGGAGGAAAACGTAAGATCTTTTTCTACCCTGATGTTTTGTAACTGCTATTTTTACTGTGGGAAGTAAGGTGGCATTTTAAAAGTACTGTTTTATCCCCTCACTAGACATTTTCACAACGTCTCCTTAACTCTCACTGTTAGAGGATAAGGTCCATACGCTCTTGAATTGAAGCCTCCATACTGTTCTAATCCATTTTTCAGGTCTCTCCCTTTAATCTCTTCTATGAATCCTGCTCTAATCAGGTTGACTTAGTGTTTCTCAAATGATTGTTTGATTTTCCTGCCTACTAGTGTTTTGCCGATATATTTGTAATGCAGAAGGCATTTTGCTCATCTCCGTGCATCGAAATACCACTAGTTCTTCAGGATCCAGCTGAAACCACTCTCCTGAGTGCAGGCATCCTCCCAGTTGCAATTTTCTGGGATGTTTTACTTTGTCTTCTCATTGCTTTAATGGTCTATTTGAATAGAACACGGTCCACCTCTGCTTCAGGAAGTAATACTTAGAGCCAAGCATTTATTCCCTAAATAAAAGCTACCTGTCAAATAAGCAATGAGAAAACAAAATAAAACAATTGTCCTGACTTTCTAAGCACATACCCATATACATTCCTTATCCTCCTTTCTTGGTTTATCAATTTCAATATAGAAAAAGTGCTGGATATGTTCCTATTTATTTTCTTTTTATTTATAAGATCACAAGATTTTGTGTGTTTATGTTCACAGCTGTATTACCAATGCCTAGAATAGAGCCTAGCACGTTAAAAGAAAAAATTATAAATATTTGTTTAATCATGAGAGAAGCAACAGCAACAAAGTATTATATTTCATATAAATTTAATAAATTGTCTCTGATACCAAGTGAATGTATAAGCCTCAGCGTAAAAACCTTTATATTCTGCAGTTTGTGGGAAAACATATCATGCTTTCCTTCTCTTTTTTAATGCTAAAAAAAGATTGTCATGTGTCAAGTTATTTCCCATCATGACTTTCTGTTACATCACTCTTAGGTGCAAACAACCAAGAATTAACAAATATTTGGGTAGAACCTGCCATATGAAAGAGAAACACCAAGGTAAATAAAGTCCTCAGAAGAAACAAAGAAAATTGAGAGAAGAGCAGAGCAGTTTTTAAAGTTCTGACTTTTGTTCGCAGAGAAATTAGAAAAATATAAAGTATCCTTAAAACAAAACTAAAATGCTAAAAAATGTACAGAAAAAAATAAGAGTTCTTGGAAATTTAAATACAATTTTTGATATAATCATAATTATAGGCATAAAAGCCTAAGTAGAAAATCTGGGAATATTTCCCAAAATATAGAACAAATATCAAGGGGACTAAAAATATAGAAGAACATATAATAGAAAAGTACATTAATTCAGGATGCTCAAAGTTGGATTTATGGGAGTTTTAGAAGGAGAGAACAGAGAAAACAAGGAGGAGAAATTTTTCAAAGAAACAATATGAGATTATTTTTGAAACCAAAGTGGAGATATATATCTAAAAATTGAAAAATATTACTAAGTTCCAAGCAAGACAAATGATACAAGACCTATATTCCATACTAGATACTTGTTGAAAAATTTCTCCATACTGAGGAAAACAAAGGAGATCTTAAACAATAAAGACAAAATAAAGACAAAGATCAAATATTTGCTAAACTACTTTGGTAGTTAGAATACAGTGGGAAAATTTCCTCAATTTTGAGAAGAAAGATTTTGCATCTAGAATTGGGTACTCAAGTATAATTATCAGTGTGAGAGCAATGTGATGATGTTTACTGACATATGGTCTCAGAAAGTTTTCTTAATAGCAAATTTGCTTAGTAAGTCATAGGAAGAAGAGTATAAATCAAAAAAAAAGAAAGAAAGAAAATAATATTTGATCCAAGAAAGAAGGAGGTCAGACACACAGGTTAAGGGAGAACCCAAGGAGTCATCTGTGCAGCTGGACTTAAGAACATTCCATCCAGACACGTTGAGAGGAAATTCAGGAGGGATGTCTTGAGAAAAGCAAGGCATTCCATTAGCTAGAGGGTATACTTGAGCACTTCGAAGAAGTTTAGGTTATGAGTAAGATACAATGTAAGAAAAAAAAAGTCACTTAATATGCTAGAAGAAACCCCAAAAAACTACACAAAAAATGATAGATAATTTAGTGTTCTACTTAATTACAGTGAACAATGCTAATAGATTTATAAAAATATAAATCATAATTATTTATTTTCTTCTCTTGAAATAAAACCAAACTATATATGAAGTATAGAATATTTAATTGTGGTTACGAATCAGAATGCAAATATAATTGATTTTAAAATATGAAACTAAATATAAAATTTAGGGAGGTTGGGAAGCTAGATGGGGGTGAAGAGGAGAGGTTTCAAGAAGGAAAGAGACAATTTCTTTATATTAAAAAGTAGAGACTCCAGAAATACCATCTGTCAATGAATGCACCAGATGTAAAGCTAAACGTGCATTACTGAAAGTTACATAACGTATCGTTAATTGTGTTAATCTGCTATAACAGAAATCTAAAATATATTTGGCTTAACAATAGTGATACTCCTTTTCTCTCACATCCAGTAAATCCTGAGGATAATAATCCAGGGCTAGTTATCATGGATGCAGAATACCATTGACATTCAGGACCCTTCTTTTCTCTGTTACTGCCTTTTTTAGGGCTTGGTTACCATCCTGAATACTATTTCATGGCCAGCCATATGATCACCACTGACTCTAGCAATCATTTGAGCATGGCAAAGGAGAAAGGAATAAAAGCAAAATGGCTGCCTCCCTTCCAGGTAAGTCACCATGATTTAAGCAACAGCCTAAAGCTCCTTCTGACAACTTCTGCTTATCTTTCATCATCCACCACCCCACTAAAATTCTTTTTTTTTTTTTTTTTGTCTGGATACACTACCATTGCAGTTTAATTTTTTATTTTTTTATTTTTAGGGAAGAGGGAAAAATGGATGTTGGCCATGAAACTAGTCATCTCAACTACCCAGTGATAACCAATAAATAAGTAAAAATGGAATTTTAATGATATTGCACAAATGAGCTAAACTGTGATCATTGTAAGAAGTCAATAGTTATTAAGCAGATGGGTTAATTTACATTAATGCAAGCCCATTATTTAAGGATAATGGTTCATTTTACTACAGGATTTAAAAATGTACTCAGAAATGATTGCCTCTGAGGCACAACATTGGAGATAGATATAGGGACAAAACTTGTCACTTTTCATTATAAGTTGATTGTTGTATTATTTGACTTTTAAAATATTTACGTTTTTTACTTATATCATAAAATAATTTAATTATAAGGGGACTGTTTTATTGATTATCCCCCTGTAACACTGAACTACTCCCCCCTACACACAGTAGGATTTTATGGGGGATATCACTGATATCATGAATGAGCTTAGGGAAAATTGAAATATATAACGTCAAAGCTTTTGACATATACATCATTATTCAAGAACAAAGTGTGGCTCTCCACTTATTCAAGTCTTTTTTTTTATGATCATGGAAGAGTTGTATAACTTAAGTTCATGCTTTACATTTTAGAATTTGATTCTAAGCATTTTATATTATTGTTGATAATCTGAAAATAATTTTTCTCACATTATCTAGGAACAGTACAATATATGTAGTAACAATAGTGATAGTCATATAGATTTTATAAAAAGCATCTTAGTTGATTCTCTTGTGTTTTTTAAAATGCTTTCATAGTCATCAGCACATAATTAACACCTTTAAAAAATTATTAATTGCCATTGGTAGCACTTGCAAAATAATTTTAAGTGATATTGATGACAGTGGATACTTACACCTGACATTGATGATAATGCTTCTCCTCCTACTACAATGAAAATAACTTCTTTTTCACCAAAAACAAGTCGTTTCTTTTATAGAAAAATCCATGCCCACCCCACTCCAATACCTTCTCTGTCTCCATAGCCATTACTACAAAGTCACTACATTATTTTTCATTAGAAATGTGCTAAACTTTTTAGTTGTTTTTTTCTTTGTCAGCTGTTTGGTTACTATCATTTTGCTTGTGGTCTATCAATATGGTGCACCTTTGTAAAAACAAACAAACACTTGGGAATAGCTTTTCTTTCTACTTTAGTAAGTCAAAGTAGTTAAATATCATGAAAGTGATCTTTTCCTTAAAATATTGAAGTGCAATTTAGCCAAGTATGCTTCTTTTTTGCAAAGTATGTCTTTAAAAGGTTTTCTACAGCCTTTTGTGTGGAGTCTCAGAGTGCAGTTATCTGTACTCAGTCAACCTTGAGCAACAACCTTAACATTAGGTGCAACTTATGCTTTCCGATCTCCTCTATACCTTCCTTCTCTGCAGGCCCCCACAACAGACTTGGAGGGTAGGTGCAGAAAAACGGTCTGATCTCATCTTCAGCCCCTTCTCCTCTGCACTGAGATTTAGTGGAAACAGATCCCACTCAGTAACACCTTCGTGCTCTGGCCTCATGCCATTCTGCTTCTGATACCCCAAATTAAGGTATTTATGAGGACCCTTCAAAACTGTCTTACTTACTTCTAGAATGCTGCATTGTTCTGGTATTATGGAAGAACCAGGTCAAATCATGCTGTCCTTCATTCAACAAGTAGAGATTCAGGGTCCTCTGTGTGCAAATCAGTTCACAACAGTGAGCGAACTCAACAGCCTCGTCCTGCCTACACAGAGGTTAAAGATGGTTTTAACTCCTGTGTTGCATTTTATTGTGTCTACAAGGTAATATTTTTCAGAACATATGGTGTGCACCTGTGACCATTTTTAATATAGTACAGAAGATTTATTTGTTAGATTTTATTTATTTTTACCCATTTCAGTGGGCTTCAGGGAGGGGGTAATTCACAGGTGCTCCTTCCTGAAGTCTCTACTCGCCCTCCTTCTGAAGCTTGTCTCGCCTTGACCTTCAGAGTATGAGCTTTTGTACCTACCCAGTTCCGTAGTGACTCCTCCTGTTCACTAGTTTGCAGCTCCTTCTGGAACTTGTTTCATTTCTTCCTAAATCTTTTGGTTTCTTTTTGGCCCTAGTTTCATTCTTTTTGTCCAAGTTCCTTAGATAGACTTCATGCATGAAATTTGTATATTGCAGACTGAGTTGGGTGGTGTTGGGGCAAAAGATCAGACAGTCCTGGAATTCCTTTAATGCAGCATTCCTAAATTTACAGAGCTCTGTGCAGAGGGGCCTCCACATTTATTTTGTATTTTGCTCCAAGCAATATTTTCTGGAATAAACTGTGGTATGCATAATTATTCAATAAAAATTCCAGATACTGTATGACTTAGACTAGTTTGTGTATTAGTTGAGACTTTTGAAAGGTAAATTCTGAACAAGAAAAAAGTGTGACTCTCTATTTATTGCATTTCCTCTTTTTGCTTTGAATTATGTCAGGCAATGTGATGTTTTACAGTGATTATTCCATATTGTGATATTCCAGATTAGGTGCTTAGATAGTCAATATACTATATTTTCTAACACCATAAATAGTATTGAATATATTATGATTGACATTCTTGAAATTTCACAGTGGCCTTCAAACCAAAGATGTATTGATTTAAGAGGGGTGAATGACTGTAGGTGGGAAAAATGTCATTGTATTTTTATTTCTTGCATTTTTGTATCGAAGAGGTGCCTGTTATTTTAAGATAATTTATGTAATTTTTATGCACATTAAAGGGTGAAGGTGACTGTGGATATGGTTGTTTTAAGGAGAGACTTTGATTTCAGCTGTCTGTTATCATCTGGGCCCAGAATACACCAAGGTCTGGCTACCTTTGAATGCCCAGCGCTAGGACACTCTACGCCAGATCAAAGTCAGAGAGTCTAAATTTTTAAATCAACTTGCTAAGTATGCAGCCTAATGAACTCTGTTGTTGTTTCATGCCTATAAATTTTTCACTGCTACTTCACTGTGACCACATTCTGCTCTTTCTTGATTTATTAATTTCTATCTATCCTAATTTCTTTCACCAAATCACCTTAATTAGCCACCATGCCGCTATGGGAAAAACAGGTACTCAACTTTCCAAAAGTTCTCCTTCCTAGCGCTGATTTTATTATACTGATATTTTAGTCAGGATAATATATATAATTTGTCTATATATTCAAGTTAGTGTGTGTATTTTATTTATTCAGAGGAACACTGTCAACATAACATCTTGCTAAGTTTGTTTTACATGCACAGATTTCAAAATGTATTTTCTAACTTATTTACACAATATGATATTTTGAATTCCCTCACATGTTTTTGCTATTATTTTTTCTGTTTAGTATTTTTATGCAATAAGTTAATGTTAAAAGTAAAAAAAAAAAAAAAAAAGCAAAAAAAGGTGAGGGGTGCATAGCTTACCTGGCAAAGGAAAAACAATAAAATTTATTTAGGCAACTCTTCCTCTGCCGGTGTCTGTTGAAGCTCTGTGCTCCTAGTGAAATGGTTTTTCCCATGTGCCCCTTTTGCCAGTAACTTTTTTGGGCTTTATTCATCATCTCCTTAAACAATATTTTTCCTTGTCCCTTGCTGTCCTGTTGAAATTTCAATTATACAGATGATATTTCTGTTTACTTTCATAGCCAATTAGCCAACAAAAAAGTAAGCCTGAAAAAATAGACATTTAGCTGGATTTTCCACTATAAAAAGAAATTCTGGATGGTATAGCACCCCACTGACATCTGTCAAGTCAATTTAAGAGTAATTTATTGAGCTTTTTACTCCATTTCTAACTTTGAGCTGAATACTCTATGGAATGCCAAAATACACAGAAGAGAAACTCGTGTTCTAAAGTACTTTGTTTTAAGTATTGAAAGCATGACATACATACAGTGCACATTTAAAGAACAATGTGAAACCATTTAACAAATTGCCAATACGCTGGTAGAGACTCCTAGGAAAGAAAACTATTAATGTGAAAATATCAGAGAAAGGTAAAACTTAGCAAATCACCAGATGCTAATAATTTCTCTCATGAGAAAATCAAGTTCAGCGAATAATATTTCATTAAACCTAAATTATTATCAAAAATAAGAAGAATATAATTTTCAATTTATTAAAGTGTGAAAAAGTGTGCATATTAGAGTTGATGAAATATGATGTGCTAATATTTGTGTTGTAACATTTGTAAATATGTCTTTTTTGGTATATTAATGAATCCAGTTAGCCCATGGTCTTAAAGATTAATTGGCATATCAAGATGTCTTAAACGCTCCACTGTGATGTCTTTTTACCTGCCTCCCTCCCACAAATGGTCTATGCAGTCATGACGGCTTAGCCTTCAAATACATCCCATGTGTGTGTTATCACATTTTACGTCTTCTGACAGCACCGTGCTAGACCAAACGCTAATCATCATTGGGCTGTAACCGTGGTCCTCTGATTGTTCTCAGTTTTTCAAACATGCTAACCCAAACTCTGTCTACCAGGAAATAGCCAAAGTGACCTTCTCAAAGCCTAAAATAAGTAATGTTGCTTCCCTACCTAAAAGCCTGCAAGGTTTCTCATTGTGCTCATAACAAACCCCAAACTGTTTACCATAATCCACCTTTATTGCACTTACTCCCCTCTCTGGTTTCATCTGATGTCACTCTTGTCCTCACTTGTTATTTCCCAGCTGTATGGAGATGCATGTTGTTTGTTGAATATCCTGACATCTTGTGGCTCTGACGTCTTTACAGTCTCACAATTACTGTTATCTCGGTCTAGAAACACCTCTCAGCAAGGCAGTGCAGTTGCTAAGAATATAGACTGTGAAGTCTGACGTCCTAGCTTTGACACTTACTAGGTGCATGATCATGGTGAAGTTACCTGGTGCTTGACAATCTCAGTCTATCTGAAAAATGAGGATAATATTTGCACCTACTTGTGAGAGTTGTGATGAGGGTTAAATGATTTTATTTGTGTAAGGTGCTTAGAAAGTGGTAAAATAGAAAAAGTGACTACATAGAGTTTGTCATTGTTATCCTGTTAATTGGCAGACTCTTCTTAAATATCACCTCTACGAGTTATTTTCTGTCTACCTTTTATAAAATAGACATCCCTTCATGTCTTCCATTTTCTTGCTTTAGTTTTTTTCTCATAGCATTACAAGTGGCAAAAATCATAATATTTCCTTATTTGTTTACTTGTTTATTATCGATCTTACTCTCCAAAATAGAAATTGCAAGTGCACGAGGACTTTGCCATTTTTGCTCACCTAATTAGGAGAACATTACCCAGCACATAGTAAGGACATACTTAATATTTGCAGAAAGAGAGAGAGAAATTGGAAGTTCTAAAATACAGCTTTAAAAATTCTGATGATTTTTGTTTCCTAGCCAATATTCTGCCAAGCACTAGCCTTGTGAGATATATAAAGAATCATAAAATCCTATAATCTAGGTAATACTTTTCCTGATCTGATAAAATCCCATTCCTCCAAAAGAACAGATAAGCTAGTGAAGAATCTATTTGTGTACATGATGTGGTATGAAACATCTTGAAAGTTCCACCTCAACCATGTTACTCCAGTCTTGAAACACCCAGTGTTTGCTTGAGGAACTATCTCTAAAAAGTCTCTACAGTAGCAATGTCTTAAGGCAGGTTTGCTTGTGGCAGAGCCCAAGGATGCTCTTACGAGCAAGAATCTTCGGGGCTGGGACTCCAAGTACTGTGAGCATAATATTTGAATGATTGAGGATAATATAAAACATATACAAGGGGGGGGGGGGCGCTCCAAAGAAATACTTGCATTCATCTGGACCTTTAAAATATAAAGAAATTCAAGCTCAATATTTTTGATGATGGTGCCTCAAACAGTTTAATGCTTAAGCACCTCTCACTGTGCATAATAATGTCAAACCTGTACCTGACTCCTTCAATAATAATTTATGGTTTTAATCCAACTTCTTCACAAACATAATTTTCCAGTATTCATTAATTATAAAAGAAAAACAAAAATCTAACCACTGACTATGGATTTTTCATTACACATTCTATTCATGTTCCCTGCCATCACTTGCTATGCTGGATGTGTTTCTCTGGACTCTATGCTGTGTATTAGAACATGCAGAATATCTGGAATTGAATCTCTAGTTTGTAAAGTGTAATTTAGAGTTGTTTGTGGGGTCTCATTTCAAGAGTCTAATTAGAGATGGTTCTGAAAAATAAAATAAGCTGCAGTTAAAGACAAGTCTGATTAGTGGCTGAGCACCATTGCTATCATTCATGGAGCTTACTGCTGTTTGAGATGTTATCCTGTCATGAACTTTTATTTTTATTTTTAACATGCTCTTAATTAAAATGATTTATTCATCTTATGATTACCTATTTAAATGACATATTGTTTTCCCAAGATATGGAAAATATTTTAAGTATACTCAAAATTGGAAAGTCTGATTTGTTATCTCTGGGTAGCTCAGTTATTGAGCTAATGAAGCCAATGTGATACAGTGATCAAAAGAGATCATTAACTTGGCACAGTCATGGGCTGACTCCCACCCTACTCAAGTAGATGAAATATGTTTATTTGGTCATAGCAGAAATGAGATGAGAGTATGTGGATGGGCTTGTGACTATTACTAGTCCTAAACTTGGTTGAGCAATTTAAAGTGGTTATCAGTGGATGAAGGATGAGCTAAGAGACAGAGTCCTCTTTACTAAGGGTTCGTAGTTCCAAGCAGGTGTGTCAGAGAGCAGACATGAACATTCCGATAGTCTAGAACATAGAAGGCCTCAGAAGACTGATACTTTCTCTTTTCATCTGAAAAAACTGAATTACCCAGTCCTCAGGAAAAAATGTCAACTGTCGAACTTCTGAGAACTTCTTAGAGAAATACTACCCTAGGAATTCACCTCATAAGTACTTGCCTTTGACCAGTTGACTTACTACCTAGAAATCAGAACCAATGAAACCAATACCGCATTCTTTGATTCTAATTAGCACTTCTCTCCCACCTAAAGGTAAGGTAGTTAGCTTAACCCTATCCCAAAGTCATGTTTGTATTCTGCAGCCTAATCAACTGTCTTTAAAGCCTGTCATGCAAAAGGTTGAATAAGAGGAGAAGACGTTGTCACCCCAGATCAGAGACTGGATGAGAGAAAAATAAGAGGCCGGATATAGCTGCTAATTAATTATGCCACGATACCCTTAACAAAAAAGTTTTCTGCCAGAGAGAAATGCAAGTTGGAAATAAAAGGAGTTGGGGCAACCTTCACAGAGTTTGTATAGCTTGTACCTAACTATGAACAAATGGACGAGCACTGAATACCAGGGGGAAATTTAAATTAAGAAAGATAAGATTCTGCTAATTGCCTAAGATGCTCATAATTGAGTTGACTGGACGTCCTAGAACAGTGAGTCTCAGTTGGGGAAGACAAGAGTGTGGCTTTCATATTTATTTAGGAACACTAGGAAAGTGAGCCACTCTTTATGAGGTAGTTTTTTCCTATCCTGCTGTTAAGGTAGGATAAAGAGTAAATATTAAAAATCACTGAACAGGAGACAAAGATTTCTTTTGAATTCCAAATTAGCTAGAGAAATAATGGGCCATTGGGGGAAGAAAAAAATTTACAAATTGTTAATTCAGTACATTTTACTGGTCAGTAACAGCTGTAGGTTTGATTTTCATTGTTTCAATCAATGAGGAGACTACAGTAGAACCTGAAACACATAATGAGTAAATAAATCCTGGGGTTATTTCTTTATAAACAAACTTTAGGAATTGAGCCATTACTTGAGGAAAGAATGCTAATTAATATTGTTGTGTAAGATTTGTGCATTTTATTATCTAACTAAAGCACCTCAAGTTGCTCCTATCACTTTCTTCTCCTGCATCTTCCACCTTTACTTCTTTATTAATTGTTTTCTCTTTTTCTTTAAATATGGCCAAAACGCCCTTACCCACCCCCATATCCCTACCTTGGCCACAAAAGAAACTGAAAATTAGAACTGCTGGTTTATGAGGACTGAAACTTACTTTGCAATTTTATTCTAAGCTCACCTATACAATCCGGCCACCAGACTAGCCAGCCTCAATAGATTAAACTGAGAGATGAGTAATGACAAGAAATAATATTTTAGATGTATGAGGTAAGGTGAGAATAAGTTGGCAAAGGAGGGAAATGGGTAGAAGCTTTAAGAGAAATTGGTATTTCTCAAATTAAATAAGGTGCACCTAGAAAGAAACTATTTCTGTGTCTTACATTCCACTTGGTGGCAAGAAACAGTTAATACTTATTCTAGAAGTAAATTCCTAATGGAAGGTGTGCCCTTGTCTGGAAGTGATAAATAACTACTGTAAAGTATGTGCTTGAATTATCTTTGTCCTGCATTTCAGTAGGGTTCCCATGGCATCTAGTTAGTTTGAATTGCACTCCTATTTTCAGTTTCTTTTTCTCAATTGACCATTTTAAACCAGTTTTCTCATGTCTCTTTTCTGTCTACTCTCCCTGTCATTTCCATATCCTCATTAAAAAAAACTTAGCCTTCCACTTCGTAGCTTTTCGTTACTTTCTATTAATAATAATAGAGACTAAAGTGCTGTAAATAAGTGAACTCAACAATACAGTGAGTTACAAAGCAGTTTATTTCTTTCTTAAAACAATCCCAAGGTCAGTCCTGATGCTAATCATCATCCAAGGACCAGTCTCCATTCATTTAAGCTCTGCTATTCCCAAGGGTGTTACATCTCACGGGAAAGGAAAGAGAGAATGAGCCAGGCCACAGTGACAAGTTTTAAGTTGATGATAAAACAGAAGTCACAAACAATAAGCTGCTTCATTCCATTGACCAACTTTTAGTCAAATATCTCAGTCTAAATACTGGGAAGGCAAGGAAATATTGTGTTTTCCTGAGAAGTCACATTTCCAGCTATAATTCTATTGCTATAGATTGAGTAGAACAGATTTCCTTGGCCAATCAGCAGCCTTTCCCACATGTTTATTTATGTAAAGAATTCTGTTCATATTAATGATTTCCTAAAATTCACTATGCATGTATAGTAATCATCCATTGCTGCATAAAAAAAAAAAATTACCCCAAAACATAATGGCTTAAAACAATGCAACTTACTAACAGTTTCTGAGCATCAGGAATCTAGGAGCTGGGTGGTTCTCTCAAGGCTTCTCATGAGGTTGCAGTCAAGCTGTTGGCTAGACCTGTAACGTCTCTAAAGCCTCTACTCAGGTAGCACAAGCTTAGCACGGCACACTCACATGGCAGTTGGATGGAGTCCTCGGTTTCTCACTCGTTGTTGGCTAGAAGTCTCAGTTCTTCTCCACATGGGCCTCTCCACAGAGCTCACAGAACTGCCTGCGTGTCCTCAAGATATAGCATCTGCCTTCTTCAGAGTAAGAGAGAGGCAGGAGAGAAAAGGGAGGGGGAGGGAAGGAAGGAGAAAGGAGAAAAAGAAGAGGAAGGGGAAGGAGATGGAGAGGGAGAAGGAGGATGGGAGGGAAGGAGGAAGGAAAGAAAGCCCAAGATGGAAGCTACAGACTTCTGCCGCCTTATCTCAGAAGAGACACACCCTCAATTCTGCCATATACTGTGGGTCACATAGACCAACACTGTGGTTGGATACAAGGTAAGAGGGGACAATACAAGATTATGAAAAGCAGGAGGTGGCATTATTGGGAGCCACCTTAGAGGTTGACTACTACATTTCCCAATGTCATGATCTTTCTCCGTGAAGTCTAGAATAAGAGATTCGTGAAATAGGTTTTTAAGCACAAGGTATTCAAGGTATGTTAAAATTACTAGAAAAAACATAATATTTGTGTTCAGACAAATTTAAAAATGGAGAAGAAACCAGACTATTGGGTCTAGTTACCACATAGGTAGAGACCATCACAGTCTTTGTTCTCAGTGAAATATTTATTGTTCAATAAGGCCTCATATTTCTTGATTCCACTCCTCCATCAAATGCTAAATCTCATCTCTTTGGTCTTCTTTGGGGTCAGTGACTAAGACATGATAAATTAATTTGTCCTAAGTTATTAATGGGGTGCTTTTCTAGGAAAATAATTCTTTTCATTTGAAGAGGCTATTTTGAAGAGTTTTTTAAAATTTTAACCCAAAATCCATGCAGATAATGTCAAGTGATTTTGTTTAGTATATTGTTTATATTATTTATTTTTTGTTTATAATTTAATTCAGTAATGGAAGGATCCTTTTTGCACTCCTCACATTACACTAGTGTTGGCTTTTCCATGTTAGAGGGTCACGAAGGTTCTTTGGAACATGAATTTTAATTTCTTTAATCAGGACACGAGAGGTAGTATTGTTTCTAAGAGAGAAAAAGAACCAGAAATCGGCAGAGTTATGTTCTAGTCCTGACTGCACCATGAACTAACTCTGATACCAGGGATAACTTTTTTAACTTATTAGTTTTTAAACTTATTCATTTAACTTTTGGGTGCCTCAGTTGCCTTATCTCCAGCTAAGGACTTTAGTATAGCTACCCCTTAACGTGACTTTTAAATCCCTAAATCCCTGTCGGTGGGTATGGTTTTTGGCCACGGAACTTTTGTTTCATCAATGTCAACATATGCCAAGAGATAGATTTATGTTATATGGATGAACACAGTGCAAAATATCGACACACTGAGTCACATGGAAATTATTTCTCAACCCAGGATTATGCAAAACCCTACACTCTCCACACCTCAACATCTTCACTTGCAAAGTAAGGATTGGTCTTTAATTCTTTTCTGACCAGCTTCATAGGTGCATTTACAAGGAACTAATAAAACTGAGACTGAACAGAGTGCAAATTCTGAATGATTAATAGTAAACTGAGAATAATGCAGGCCCAGAGGGGCCAGGCCACTTTCTACCCTAAATGAGAGTCAGGGGGAGGTATTGCCTGTTTCCTATTTTCATGCATTTACAGGGCTCTATCTGCATTGTAGTACAATCTAAGAAACTTGAAAAAATACACACAGGATTTTTCCTGCTTAAACTAGCTTCCAAACACTTGGCTTTAAACTTGACCCTAAAATAGAAAGAGATTAAAACCAGATTGAATTTAGCTCACTGATTTTAATCTCCCGGGGATATTTCTCATCCTGTCTCTTTTCTTTGCACTCATCTCTTCTCCATTTGCCCACAAATTTTCTCTAAACTTAGAGTGGCTGCCTTTTCTTCTAAAAGCCATTGTACTCTGTAATGACCTTTCTAAAACCCTGCGTCCCATCTACCTCTCTACTATTTTTTGAATTTGTAATCTCAAGTCATTTACCTCTACCCTCTTCATGCTGGTTACTATAATTTCTTCATCCCTTCTGTTGCAATTTATTTATACTTGTGATGTCATTACATGAGTTGTTAAGGTTCTTCAGGATACTTCTTCCTATTAAAGATGCTCTGCGTAATTATACCGTGTGACACAGCTTGCCCATTCAGACTCAAGTGCTCTTATGGCACTTACCACTTTAGCCTCTACTAGGGAACTGCTATTCTTTCAAGATTGCATTTTGGAGACTTTATAAATTATTCTGAGAAGAATGATAGACAGGAGAATCAGGAGACCTGGGTTCTATTCCAAGTTTTTCCATCACAGATTACTTTGTTGTGTGTATTTCTTTCAAATTCACTTCAACAACACTTACTGAATATGTATAATGAGCCAGGCCCTGTACTTGGAGTTCAAGATACAAAGATAAATAACTGTTCCCTGACCTAATGGTACACAAGTGAAAAAAGATGGTGACACAATGCAAAAGAACAATGCAGGAGTCTTATGCTAAGTACCACAATAGCACAATAAAGGAATAGACTTACTCTATTTGTGGAGAGAAAGACTAAGACACAAATGATCTGAGATGTGTGATGAGCAAGAACTTGCCAAGGGAAAGGGAGGAAGGAGTCAGTTAAGATAGGCAAGGCAACAGGTGCATGGAATTAGGAAAGTAAGTTGTAATTTCTTGTCAAGATGAAGAAATAGTATAGGTTGCTGGCTCCTCCTCCCACGATCAACTCCAGTGAAACTAAAGAACAAAAAGTGAAGCGTGGATTTGAGAAACTACACAGAAGAAAAGGAAAAAGAAGCCTGATGGCTGTCCTGACTTAGTGTATGTTCTAGAGGTGGGTTGGGGAGGGATGGCTGCAATTGAGATCTGGAGGAAATAGTAGGAGGAGAGTTTAGAGGGAAGTTTTTAAGTTCAGCTCCTGCAGCTTCCTGGAGTCACCTTAGAAGAGCCAGTGCAGGCCCCTCTTCCACACAGAAATCATTAGGAATGGCCTGGGTAGTCCATTGGATTGAGTGGAATAAGGGTTTTGCAAAAGCCTTACTGAGGTGAGGAATCACTGTCACTCACTCAGGATGTCCTTCACTCTCCCCCTTCCAAACACACAAGGCTATATCAAGAAAGCCTTCAGCTTTTCAGAAGGTTCAGGTAGATTCTCAACCCACTTACGTTCTTCCAGTTTGCTATTTCCTGGTGGTTTAAAAGTGAGCCCTTGACCAGAGGTTTTCTTCTGTCCTGTGCCTGGGCGTCTCTGCCCTGGAGTTCATCTCCTTCCTCATCTTTTCACTCATCTGGAGGAACCCAGATTGATGTCTGAATTTCTGCCCTTCCCCACACACAGTGGAAGACATAGGAATGGACACAGAAAAGCTAACTCATTTGCCTAAAGGTAGCAAGGCTAGACAGTGACAATGCTGGACAATGAACCACAGAATCTGATTCCAAGACCCATGTTATTAGTCATGTATTGCACGTATTAATGTATATAGCCTTCTGTTTATGGAGAAAGTGGGCACACATAATTTGTTGCTGAATTTCTGGGTATGAAGATGGCCATTTTGATGCAGAGCTGGTCCAAGCCCACGTCAATCAAATTTTTCCTGGCCAGCTGCCTAGAGACTGGGTGTCAGGTTCATGGATAGAACAAGGCTGTCATAAACTTAAAGTCCTGAGTCAAAGGAAGTAGCTGAACCTCCAGAAACAATCTAGGAAAATGAAAATATAAGGTTTTGTAACCAAATGCAAATTTTGTCAAAGCAAAGAGGAAAGAATGCCCCACTTTCATCTTTGACTTGAGAGTAACAATTGTTAAAGAAAAATGGAATTGTAGCCATGGACTGATATATTTGATACCCAGACACGAAGGCACGAGTGACTGCTTAATTCACAATTTTTCTGTGAACAAGACCATTCTAGCCACATAAATCTGAGGTGTAAGTGCAATGACTCACAACCTTTGCTCAGATGTAACTTACTTTGTTTGCTGTTAGTTCTTTTTTTCTGAGAATTTGAAGCACATTCAGAGGTTTTCTCCCTTCAGTACTTCAGGTGTTGCTGGAGCTGTACCAAGTGTTTGTGCTAAACATGAGCCCCGTAAATGTGACCCCCCTTTCCTCTTCTACCACCCAGCCCTTAGCTTTCATTCATGTTTTTCTGAGCAGCCAATACTAAGCCACTCTGAGAACTAAACACAAGAAAGGGAAGACACCTCATAAATTATGGCCATTGATTCCTCCTTTTGCTTGCTGTCGTTACGAAAGAGCAGTCCTCCCACAAAATGAGAGATGAGATGGAGGTCTTGTCCTTACGCAGCCTTTGCAAACCAAGTTGCTTTCATGAGGATTTCTCAAGAACAAGGGCTGCCTTTGTTGCAGGGATTGTGCCTTTTTTTTGAAACAAGGACTTCACTGAACTGGGAAATTTCTCAGCCTTCAGCTCCATTCAATCCAGCAATTATTGAGATTCTTGAACTTCTATGTCATATACCATGATAGCCATTTAGAGACTAAAAACATAAAAAGAGCATAGCCACTCACTTCAAATTCTATCTTTTAGTAGGAGAAAGAGTGATGTAAACAATTATAATACAAAGCATAATCCAATAAGTTCTGTAATGTGAAAGAGACATGGAGACACTGAGACAAATGGGCTTCTTTTTATTGAGAAAATCTGGCAAGGATTTTAACAAAGATGGAGGAAAGGGAAGATTGTGGTATGCAGAAACAGGATGGAAGATAAAGAACATTCCAAGAGTGCAAATTATAAATAGAAACACAGAAGTTTGTAAGTACATATTTGAGGAACAGAGAATAGTCTAAGTGGTTGATTTATGGAAGAAAATAAAGGGAAATGACTGTGAGCCATCTGGTGTCTTTACCCTTGTTCTGTGGCCTTGTGCTTAAGTATTTGGAACTGAGTTTTTTTCAGGATTACTCTTTCCGTTTGTGTTTTAGTTTAGCTTCTGTGAGTTGCGTAGCTCTCTAATGAAGTGGCCCTGGTAAGTGATCCTTGGAGTCTTTTCTCATCTGAGGCTCAACGGATTCTTTAAGGATGATAGTGGATGTGGAAAAGCAAGACAATTTGCTTCCTCCAGAATCAATACAATCTTCTTGATGATCCTGTTGTTCAGCATTGTTTACGCAGAAAGAAGAACTGAGGTAGATCTGCAAGCTAAACCTAAGTTTTCATCTATGCATGAACTGTTACATTGAGCAATCCCTCATCCAACAAATATGTAACTCCTTCTATATACAAGGACATGTTCTAGGAAACAATAGTATAGAAACGAATCAGAGAGACAAATCTCCTGTCCTTTGGGGACTTAGACTGCATGCATTCTAAAAACATAGCATGATTATTGGATTTCAGCATGAGTTCACTGAAATGTTATTTTTATGTAATCTCAGTCTATAAACTCTCTGAAGCTTAGAGTCCTGAATTATAGGATGTATTTAATAAAACTTACTTAAAGCATGAAGTTTTACTGAGCTTTATATTAACCATAGACGCAAAATATTTTGCATGCTATAGCGTGTTGTATAAGAGTAAGTTTTACTTAATAACAAGATTACTCTAATTTTTCTATTTTTCAGAATTTTTTACCCTGACAAATCATGGAAATACCATGTAAAGTGTATTTTAAATTCAGGAAGGTAATTATTTTTAATAAAGGAAAAAATGAAGAAGTGTGAGATAGAATCTCATGCAGGTATCTATCATAGCACAGTGAGTTCTGAACTATTAATGTGATGAGAATCCAAGTGGTATTTCACATGGTTCAGCCCTGGGCCTTAAGGCACTGGCAAAAGGGATAAAGAGATTTAAGAAAAAATAAGGAGGATAAATTTAGTACACTTGGAGCCTAAATTAAATATGATGACTTGAGGGAGGAAGAAAACTTTAGGATGGTTTGAGCCACTGTGCTGATGGATAGTAGCACCTTTGGCCAAAGTAGAGAACACAGGAAGAAAAGGTTTAGGGTTCAACAGATTTCAGCTTGAGCTACTTAGAGTGCTAGATAACATATTAATATCTATTGTTATATAACAAATGATCCCAAATCTTAGCAGCTTGAAACAACAAATATTTATTAATGGTGATGTTTTGTAGAGATTGGGAAACTGGAAATGGCTTAGGAAAGTTGTTCTGCTTCAGCCTCTCTTGAGGTTGCAGTGAAGCTGTGAGCCAGCTCGTACTCATGTGAAGCAGGATCAGTTCCAAGCTCATTCACGTGGCTATTAGCAGAAGGCTTCGGTTTCTCATCAGGAGGACATCTTCAGAAGGTTGCTCCTAACATGGTTTACTCTAGAGCAAATATTCAGAGAAAGAGAGAGAGGAGAGAGAACTCAAGAGAGAATTCACAGTCTTTTTTATAGCTTAATCTCAGAAATGACATACCATCACTTCTGCCATTATGCTATTGATGAAAACGACTAATCCTGATACAATGTTCAAGGGTACCACACAAGAGTGAATATATCAAGAGTGGAGATCATCTTAAAGGCTGTCTACCATAATTAGATTAAAGATATCCAGAAGACTGATAAATGAACAGATGAGGTACTGAAAAGGAGGGTTAGGATGTGAGGTAGAGATTTGGATATTTCTGGCATATGGGTGCCAGTTGAAGCCCTGAGAGTAAATGAGAGGCTCAAGTCCAAGATGCTGTAGACCAATCACCCACATAGGAGTGCATGCAAGCCCCACTCTCCATCACGAGTGGGCTAGATGGGCAGGGGTAGGGTGGCAGCACGTAATTTCTCAAAATCTTTACTGTAATTTTAAAAGGGCACTTATTTGTGACCTTACCACACCTACATATGCTATTACCTTTGGAAAATCACTGCTATATTCACTGATTTGGTAATTCAACAAATATTTAGTGAGAACCTAATATATATGTCGTGAATAGGCAAACAATTATATGAGAGACTTAATTTTTGCTGTTACAGAAGAGAAGAATCATAGATAAAACCTCTCAGATGAAGATTGTTTGGGTGAAAGTGGAGACAGTAGCCCCTAAAAGACACTGAGAAGTTTCCAGAAAACAAGAAGAAAAATAGATTCCACAAGTGAAGTGAGTAGAGAATTTTCTGAAGAAAGAAATAGGTAACAAAACTTAGGGTAAAATTTAAATAATTACAAATAAGGAACAAGTAAGAAATAAATAATTCACAAAAAATAGGTAACAAATCAATGTGAAAAATATGCTAAATGTCTGTTTATAATGAGGATCATAAAAGACAACATTCCCAACAATTAACATTCCCAACATTGATCATTGCATACTTGAAACTTTTGTTTCTCATTGGTTTCTTTTCCAAGATACATATCATCTTAGATCCAGCCAGGCTTTGGTAGAATTTTGAAACAGAGGGAGTCAAGTTTTAGTGTCCATCTTTTCCGGTTAATAGCGACTCTGTGTACTTTTTAAATCGCATCCACTCCTTTAGAACAAAATTTTATTAAATTTGACCCCTGGGAAAAGAAACTGTATGCAATGCCTCTATTGTAGAATATTCTTCCAAGAAGAAATAACATTCTCTTAATTTAAGCAGATACATTCAGTAATGATTTCTTTCTTTTCACATTTCACATTCAGTCTATCAGCAAATCTTGCTGGCTTTACCTTCAAAAAATACTCAGATTTTTATCACTTCTCAGAATCACCACCAAACACACCCTGGCCCAAGTCTGCCTCAGCTCTCACCTGAATTATTACAGAAGTTTCTAACTCTTCATCTTAGCTGCCTCTGATTCCCTTTGACCAATGGCTGATTATTCTTAGAAACACAGCCAGGGGGAGCCAGGCAAAATGTAAATTAGATCATGGCTTTCCTTTCCCCAAATTTAGCCCCTTTCCTAGGGCTCTATTCAATTTGAAGTTTGTCTTTTACTCTGGGAGTTTGATTGTCTTTTTTGTAACTATGTTTTAACTCATGAGAAGAAAATCATTCTCCCTTGTGTACATAAGTGGCATGTTGACTTGTCCTTCATAGAGGAGAACTATATTTTACTTCCAACAGATATAGAGACTGAGGGCTTCCGATTTATACAAATAACCTACATCAAATACATAAAACACAAGATACTGACCTCAACTCATCAATATAGTTTTAATTGAAAAAATATAGACCCATGCTAATTTTACTTCTTAATTTCTTTTATAAGTCATGGCTCCTTCCTGTCATTAGCCATATTTATTCACATTGATGACAGTTTGGTTTAATTTAAGCAGCCTACAATACTTTAAATAAGAACCTATTTTTAAAACTTCTTACTCATGTTTCCTTCAGGGTTAAATGCTTTTAATGTGCTAGAGGCAATAGAAATTATTGTGGCTAATACACAAAATAAAACATTTAGTCTGCATTTCTCCCAATTAAAAAAATATATTGCATTTTCTCGCTAAAAAATAAGGATAATATTTTCCAGCGTCTTGATGTCAATATCAACAACTTATATACTAAGATTTTTTGAAATAGATTTTGTAAAGTTGTCTTGGTATAAAAGTTGGCCTAAAAGGCTGTCCTTGGAAGTGACAACTTCAATTTTACCGTAATGGATACATTAACACGGTTATGTGAATTTCCCACACAGTTTCCAGCATGACATCTGAGTAGGTTTGACTGGAAGGAGATTTTCTTGAGACTAACGAATCCTGGTTCAGAGGCAAGCCCAGCAGGAATCCTGGGTCCCAGAGGGCAATCTAAGACCACAGACCCCAACTGTTCTCTTAGCCTGTGGACGATACCCTCTGCTCTGTCCCTCTCCCACATCAGTTATCTTTTGTAATATACAGACTTTACCAGTTCTCCACTGTGAGATCTATGCCAGTATTTCTGTCTGGAAACTCCTCCAGGTGTCCATGAATGTTCTGCCACAATTTTTTTGTCAACTTATATGTGAGCCTCATTATCTACTCTCATTCGCTCTGTGCTCCAATCAGACTGGACATGTTCACTGTTTCTCAAATATGCGGTGGGTGTGTCCAAGTCCTTGTTGATACAGTTCCGCTTGCCTGAAAATCCTCAAAAAATCTTCAGTCTTTTTCTTTTTTGCATTTTTAAAAGGAATGTTTATTAATGTAAAATTCAGAGACCAAGCTACCTTAAATCATTTTTTGGAACAAGGTGAAGGAATAAATAAATAAAATACAGAACAGTTGAAACAAGGAAAATAAATCTGTGCTCATCATTTAGACATATACTCTAGTGTTAACAGTAGCTATTGATTTCACCCTTTGTTTCCCCTTCTGAGCAGGTTTGTTTTTTACATAGTTATTATGATACAGTGTATATTTTATTCTTGTTTTCTTGTAACATTAAATTGAGTATTTTTCTGTGTTATCACAAAGAATTTGTAAACATTGTTTTATGATTTTATTTCCTCCATTGAGTGTAAAGCAGATTTACAGCCATCCCCAAGCACAAAGTGTACTCCCATTTCCCTGTGAGTTGTCAACTTCCCCCGGGAGGCTTGCTCATGCTGCTTTGACATACGTTAAAAAGAGAGGTTACTGTGCCAAATTCTCTGTGCCTACAGTTCCTGGCCATAGCCCTTCCCGCGAGGCAGGGCGGCAGGCAAGAATCTGGAGGCAGCCTTCCTCCAAGCGTGGGCAAACTGAGAATTTGTTTTTTTTTTTTCTGAGATAATTTAAAACTTACAAATAAAATACAAATGTAATACAAAGAGCTCCCATAGACCCATCATCCAATTTCCTTTATTTAGCAACTTATATTACCGTAGGATATTTATTTACTTTGTTATCCTTGGTAAAATATGTTAACTAATGTAAACATTTTTTCCACTAATGTGTTTTTTCTGTTTCAAAATCTGCTTCAGAATCCCTCATGACTTTAATTGTCATGTCTCTGTCATCTCTCCTGATCTGTGAGAGTTCCTCAGTCTTTCTTGTCTTTCACGACATTTTATTTTGTTTTCTTTTTCATATTTTTCATATCACTTTTGAAGGGTCAGTTAATATGTAGAATGTCCTTCAACTTGATGTTTTCTCTCTATTAGTTGAGGCTGTGTGTTCACAGGAAGAATACCACAGCATTAATGTGTCCTCAGTGTATCAGTTCAGTGGGTACATGATGCTGGTGTGTTTTGTTGGTGGTGTTAACTTTAAGCCCTTGAGTAAGGTGATGTCTGACAGTTTTCTCCATTCTAAATTTATTTTTTTCCCTTTTAAATTACTAAATATTTGAGGTAACATACTTTGAGGTTATGCAAATATTCTGTTTCTGCTTAAATTTTCAGATATTCCCTTCTGTTTTCATTAATGGATCTTGCTCAGGAAATTATTACCATGACAAAAAGTGATAAGTGGTGATTTTCTTTTTTCCTCATTATTTATATGTTTGTTAATTGGAATTCTCTTGCTAGTAAAACTTGTCACATCTCCCCATCCTCTTTTCTTCCTTACTTAATCATGTATTTGAACAGTATGAACTTCTGGACTTTTTTTAATTGTTTTTATTTTTTGAGTACTTCCTTGTATTCTGGCATTGCAAGATGCCCCAGACTTGTCTTTATTTCCCTTGCTCAAGCCTTGAAATCAGCCAGTTCAGTAATGGGCTGTATCGTGTAAGGAGTGTATTCTCCACCTGTATTGGACAATGGTATTAGAAACTAAGATATGCTCATTGTGCTCAATGCTACCAGATATCACTGTCCTTGTCCCTCTCAGTGGGTAGCACTAAGGAAAGAAACATATCTATATTATATATACACACAAAAAAACCACATACTAATCATGCGTATACACATTTATATTTAAATGTGAGTGTGTGTGTGTTTTTAATGAGTCTATATTGATACCTTTGACGCCAGTCTGGCACCACAGACTTTATTCTAGTCTTTCCACCCTTTCCTTAATTATAACTTCTTTCTTCAGCATTGAGAAACCTGGCTGTCATTATTTACAATACATTTATTTATTCAACCTTAGTATACAAATAAAGTGGTTTCAGAATTCCTAACCTATACCCCTGTGAGAAACAATTGTACCACTGAGCATACAGTGTTTGTGTTCATTTCTTTTTGTCTTTGGCCTTACGGTATCCTTCCTTAGTCATAGTTGTAACTTAAGTGACACATCTTCTGTGAGACCTTCTCCCAGGCCCATCACTGTTGAAAACCACCACCAATGACTCTTCACTTGTGCTTCCATGAAGATTAGACCACAATTCCATGAGGGCCCTGCCGATCCTAGGAGTGTAGACATAAACAAAACATAGTCTCTGCTTTCAAGGAACTTATTGCCTCAAAGCTCGTTGGTGGGCTGCTGCAGTGGCACAGTGGTTAAGTTTCCATGTTCCACTTCAGTGGCCTGGGGTTTGCAGGTTCGGATCCTGGGTGCGGACCTATGCACCACTTGTCAAGCCATGCTGTGGCAGGCATCCCACACATAAGGTAGAGGGAGATAGGCACAGATGTTAGCTCAGGGCTAATCTTCCTCAAAAAAAAAAAAAAAAAAGCTGGCCGATGCCTCCCTTTTTGCTCACAATACTGGATCCTGTGATCACAACGTGCTGCCTGGCATTAGAATGAGTTTGGCAAATGTTATTTCAGTGAGGGAATGAATGAATGGATATTCTATGTAAACAGGAAAGAAAGAAGTCTGGAAAGACATATGGGGGTTGAAGACACAGAAGTGTTTGACACTTAAGAGCCCTGGCTTTAGAATTGCACATAGCCAGGTTTGAATCCTGTCTCTACCATTTACTGCTGGCTCTGTGAATTTAGTTTGCATAGAAGTGATAGAAAGACTTACAGGAAAAGGATGAAACTGAGAAGACCGCATAGATTCAATCAAATTGCACAATAGCTTTTGGAAAACCAGGAAAATGTTGGTGCTAGCAAAAAATGTAGTGGGTAGATGGCAGATTAAGATGTTTCCATCATTCAGAGATGGAAATACAGTGGTAAAAAAAAACCTTAGACTCATACATGTGGACATTTAGTTTTAGTTCTTTGACATTATTAAATTTGAGTATTGCTTTTGAGAATTTTTTTCCTTAAGGAGATAAAGTAAATTTCTTTACATCTCTACCACCCCAGCCAACCTCCAACTTCAAAGTGGTTTTAGACTCTTGCTGACTATGGATCATGTGAAAATTACATCTGTAAACTGGCAAGGAGTAGAGTCCTTTTGAAGACACAATTTTGCCCCTTTTTTACTTGCCTTCTTTTTCCTTTCCCTGTACTTGGTCATAAACTTGCAATCCCTTCTCTGAGTAGATAAGAGAGTCCCTGGTTTAGCTGCAGGTATTTTCAAATTTTAATTATTCATTAGAGTAGACATCAATAAAACATTTCTTAAGATGTTCTGGTGAACATTAAGATGACTGAAATCACCAGATCAAACTTGATAATACTTTATTTTCCCCCTTAAATAATTATGACATTTGCTGAGGAGGCACTTTGCTGAATTATTCATCCAAAGGCTGTGGATCATTTTCTCAATATGGATCCATTTCCACAGCTCTCTGTTTTCTCCATCATTCCTTAGCATGGTGTCATAAACTCTGACTTGCTCAACACAATCAGGAAAGGCCAGAGGGCATAGATTCTTTGGTAGTGTCTATTCTGAAGCAGGGAATTTGGAAAGTACATACTTGAAGCATATGAATCTTATAATGCTCTGCAAAACCAATCCTCCTTCTCACCACGAGCCAAGGGCCAGCCTTGAAGTTAAAGATAAAAGATATCTTAAGGATAATTGTAAGGATTTATAATGATATTATAATCTATAATCTCCGATTTTCATCACTGCATAGTATCCTGAATAATTCAAGGAGAATTATTTACAGAGAGACTATATATATAAAGGTGTAGACAAGTATTAAGAGGAGCACTTGGGATAGTGCCAAGACTCAAGGCTAGCAGCAGCAAAGCTTCTTATCATTTGTGTCCAAAAGAGTGAGTGCAGTAGTTCTCAAAGTGTGAATCTTGGACCAGCATCATTAGCATCACCTGGGAACTTCTTAGGCTCCAGCCTTGAATCAGAAACTCTGATGTTGGAGCCCTGAAATCTAAGATTTAACAGGTGATTCTGATGCATGCTAATATTTAAGAGTGGACTGGGGGAACCAGAGGTACCTGGTGCTCAGAAGAGGAGAGAATCTGTCGAACAGCATGCCTTGAGAGGAGGACCAGCCTTCAGCTGAGGAATATAGCCCAAATGAGGCTGAGCTAAGTACAGGTTTTCCTGGGCCAGTTGAGGTTTATACCTCTTGTACGAGTGTAACCATTCATAGTGCCTCTTTCGCTCTCAAATATGTCCCAATTTAGAAGAAAAATCAGATGATCATTCAAACCTAGGTTGTGTTGCAGCAAGAGAGCCAGGGGAAGAAATATCTAACCTCTCTGCCTTGCCTCCCTCTCATCTATTGGCAGCATCCTCAGTGCCCAAAACCTTTTGCAAGCCCAGTGGCATATGAACTCTGTGGATCTAATTCACAGCAGTCAACTGGAACGGACGTAAAGCAAGGTAGAAAAGGGTGAAAAATGAAATTGGAAGCTGTTTGTTACATCTGGTGTTTGTTCTCTTTATTGATTTCAGAGAAAAGTAAAGAAATAATGTATTCATTTCCTACTTTGCATCTTTACTTTTTCTTCTATTGAGTCGTCAATAGACGCCACTCCTTTTTCCAGGCTAGCAAGGTATTCATTTTTCAAGTTTGTACTGAGTTCCTTTTGTCCTTTCGCTTATGAAACTGAGAAATTGAAACAAGATCAAGATAATAAAATGTTCCCCCAAACGCACATCTTATACATTAAATTTGTCCCACTCCAACTCTGGTCTCCTCAAAATCCAGCTGTTAAATTTCATATTGTTCCATGAAAGGCATAAAATTATAACCTCTGTACTACAGATGCCCACATCTTTTCATGAACTTCAGTTAAGACCCACAATATTTTTATTTGATTACATTCCTTTAAATAATTTAGATACATTTATTCATTCAAATATAAACTTGATATCAATTATGGCTCCCTTCTCCTTCAGAAATATGGGTGAACTTGGCCTAGACTGCACTTTCTAACCCTATGTCAACCCAGAATGTTGTCCATAGTTTCTGTCTATTCCTATAATTTGCTCTGTCCTCCTTTGTACCTCATGCATCTTGCTTTTGTGCTGTCTCCTTTCAACTGATAATAACCTTAGGTGCAGAACTCTGCTTGCATACTGTTACTATTTTTTTTATTCTTTCTCTCAGTATTGAGAGGCGGGTACATCACACACTCCTTCCCAGATAGCATATATAGCCCCATCACAGTGCATCCGCTTATTTTCTATAGGACACAGCACAGGACTATCTGAAATCATATTGTTCATTTGGTCAATTAGTTTTCAATATTTAGGTCACTATATTGTAAGCTATGAGAACAATTTTATTCTGCTTGTTTATTGTTGTAGCCCCTGTGCCTAGCACAGGGTAAAGGTGCTATAAATAATAGCCGAATGGGTAGCCAACTGAATAAGTGGATGGATGAATAAATAATTGAGTAACAATACATATATTTCACCTCTTTATTCTTTTTCTTTTTTTTTTTAAGATTTTATTTTATTTTTTTTCCTTTTTCTCCCCAAAGCCTCCTGGTACATAGTTGTATATTCTTCGTTGTGGGTCCTTCTAGTTGTGGCATGTGGGATGCTGCCTCAGCATGGTTTGATGAGCAGTGCCATGTCCGCGCCCAGGATTCGAACCAACGAAACACTGGGCCGCTTGCAGCGGAGCACGCAAACTTAACCACTCGGCCATGGGGCCAGCCCCACCTCTTTATTCTTTTTTATACTGATTTTCCTATCACTTTTTTGAACACCTCCTCCTTACCTTACATCTCATCTTTTCCCTCTTCCTCTCTCTCCCCTCACCTCCTTCTCCTCTTCCTCATTCTTTTCCTCCTCCAAAGAAATATCTTCTATATTCAGGCACCCTTAGAACATTAGCTTCTACAAAAAGGACTTATACAGCTTTCCTAAATATTTTTGCTTAAAAAAATTTAGGTCTTTCTTTAAATGGAATTCTCGGGGACACAATTTTATCTGTGTCTTACACAGCAAATATTTATTGAGCGCCAGCTCAATGTCAGTGCTATACTAGTTATCAGGGCCACCAGGAGGAGCAGAGCAGACATGATCATTCCTCATGTGGGGCCTCAACATGGTGGGAAAAAGAGACATCAATTAAATGATCAATTATGCATTTGGATCATTATTACAAACTGAGATTAATGCTATGAAGAAAAGTGATAAGGAACCATGAAAGCAAATTACAGGGAAACCAGATACAGTCTGGAGATTCAAAGAAGGCTTCCCCAGGCAGTGAACTTGAACAGAAAAATGAAGTAATAGGAGATGTTTATTAAGCAAGGAAAAGGTGAAAGCATGCTTGAAGTAGAGGGAACAGCACAAGTAAAGGCCCTGATGGACAAGGGAATGTGGCTTATTCTAAAAAGTAAAAGGCTGGTGATGACTGGGGTACTGTGAGCAAGAGAGTTGGAGAAAGGCAAAATCACGCAAATTTTGAGATCAAATTACCTATTTTAACCTCATCATCAGAGCAATAGAAAATCATATAAGGGCCTAAATATGGACTTTTAAACTAAAATATTCCTTTAGCTACAATACAGTGTAGGGCACAAATTGCAAGGGATCATAGATAGGCACATAGAGACCAGTTAGGAAACTTTTGCAGTTTCCAGACAAGAGATGATGGCAGCTGATGGTTACAGAGATGAAGAGAAATGCACAGATTTCAGCAATAATTCTACAGAAAAATAAACATGGCTTAATGAGAATTTTACCTCTAAGATAGCTGTTTCCTCTGAGTGGAATCCAGAGAACATAGAGAAGTTGCCCTGAAAGAAGCAATGACCTTCAGCTGAAGGACATCATGCCACCTCAAGGGTGGTATCACAAGCCCTAATTTCCTGTGAGTGGTGCTGGTTTATGCCTGTTTTCTCAGCATAATACAATATTTAAAATATAACAAAGGAGTAAAGATCATATACTGGTTACCCAAACCTATCACTCAGATTAAGACATAAAATATTGCAAAAATAAAACCATGCTAGAGCATTCCATTGCAAGAATAAACAATAATTGATTTTTTCGATGTTCCTCATGGGAGTTTTTAGGTTTGTTTTCTTTTTCTTTTTAAAACAACATGTGCATGAACATTCTTTCCTATATCTTCTGTGCACGTATGAGGGTTTCGTTCATTTTTACACTTTGGAACAGAATTGCTGGCCACAGGGTTTGTACATCTTCAGTGCTAGTAGGTATTGCCAATTTCTTCCTGGAAGAGGCTGCACCAATTTATACTTCGGCAGTGTATGAGATATGAGAGTATCTGTTGCCCTACGTCTTCCCTTGTACTTGGGATTGACACATTTTTTTTAATCTGTAAATGTAATGAGAATGAAATTATCTTCCACATAATAATAATTTTATCTTCATAAATAGTTGATGATTTTGCATTTCCGTGATTACAACTGAAGTTCTGGATCTTAACAAGTGTTTATCGATCAATCATGTTTCTTCTTCTATGAATTGCTTGTTTTCTGTTGGATTATTTCTGTGTTTGTGTGGTTCTTATTGATTTGCAGACTCTCGGTATATTCTGGGGTGGTATCTTTTTCATATCTGTGATAAGTATTTTCTCCCCATTGTGATTTATCTTTTCACTTTTTCTGTTATCTTTTGATTGATGATTTTTCCATTAAAATTAAATGCAATAAGTTTTACTTTATACTAAGTGTTTTTGCCTCTTTTTTTGAGAAAACCTTCCTTACCTCAAATGTATAAAGATATTCTTCTTGTGGTATATACACACAATGGAATACTACTCAGCCATAAGAAATGATGAAATCTGGCCATTTGTGACAACGTGGATGGGCCTTTAGGGTATTATGCTAAGTGTAATAAGTCAGAGGGAGAAAGTCAGATACCACATGACCTCACTCATAGGTAGAAGATATAAGCAATGACAAACACATAGAAACAGATTGGATTGGTGGTTACCAGAGGGGAAGGAGGGAGGGAGGAGGGCAAAAGGGGTGATTAGGCACACGTGTGTGGTGATGGATGGTAATAAGTCTTTGGTTGGTGACCATGTTATAATCTACACAGAAATCGAAATATATTACGATGTACATCTGAAATGTATGTAGTGTTATAAACCACTGTTATTGCAATAAAGAGAAGAAAAAATTTTAAAAAATGAAAAAGATGTTCTTCTATAATTTGAAGTTTATTTTTGTATTTCTGATTGAATTCACTTGGAATTTTTTTACTGTGTGGTGAACGTGACTTCATATTTTTATAAAGTCACGTTAAAAAATTTAATATTTTTTATATGGAAACCAATTGTGTTTTCACCATTAGTTGAATGGTTTTATTGCTCCAATCCTCTACATTGTCAGCTCATTTGCACATGTTTTCAGACATGCAAAATAATGTGTCTGGACTTAACTTTCTTGACTTGTATATATCATTTTTCTTTACCATACTATTTTAATTTCTATCATTTAATAATAAATCTTGATCTCTTGTAATGTAGGGCATGCACTTTGTTGTTCAAAATCACATTATTATTAGCCTTTTACTTTTCCATGTATCATTTAGAACTAGCTTTTCAGTTTCCATTGGTTACAATAACAATAAATTTTTAGAGAATTAGAAAGAATTGACATTTCTAAAATATAATCATCTTGCTCATTAATGTGGTATATCTGTCCTTTTATCTCCATCCTCTTTCAATAGTGTTAATTTTCTCCATAAGATCTTCTGTGTTTGTGTTAGTTTCATGATGATTTTAATTTTGATGTAAATTACAGATTTTTAAATCTTTTAAAAATATAATTTTATTTTCTAATTATATTATCTAAAAAATTGCTAAATTTTCTTATAAGTGCATATTTCTGGGGAAGATAATCATTGTGCCTACAGAAAATGTTGGGTCCTCTATGTTTTCAGTTTTCATATATTTTTTTTATTTTTCTTGCCTCAGTTCACTGAAGAAACTTTTAGTATAAGTACAAATTTAAAAAAGCATTAATAGTGGTCATTACTGTCTTATTATCTGTATTTACAAATAAACTTAAGAGTTCACCATAAAGATAAAAATTGCTGATTAATTATAAATTCCTTCTATTGGGTTGAGTGCATTTCCTTCTAATTTAATTCTTTTCTTTTCTTGAGGAAAATTAGCCCTGAACTAACATTCACTACCAAGCCTCCTCCTTTTCCTGAGGAAGATTGGCCCTGAGCTAACATCTGTTCCCATCTTCCTCTTCTTTATATGTGGGACACCTGCCACAGCATGGTTTGATAAATGATGTGTAAGTCTGTGCCCGGATCCGAACCAGTGAACCCTGGGTTGCCAACGTGGAGTGTGCAAACTTAACCACTATACTATTAGGCCAGCCCTCTAATTTAATTCTTTAAAGAATTGTATATATAACTGTATGAAATGCTACCAATTTTTTTCTGAATTTTTATAATGATAATATAGTTTCTCTTTGCTAATGTTAACTCTCTCTGCATATATATATATATGTGTGTATGTATATATATATCTCCATATATGTGTTGGAATTGATTTGATGATACTTAGTGTGAGATTTTCTGCTTTTATATTTATGAGTGAGATTGTTACTTAATATTCTTTTGTATATTGTGGTGTTTAATTTGATGTGTCAACTCGACCATGGGGTGCCCAGATATTTGGTAAAATGTTACTTTGGTTGTTTCTATGAGGGTGTTTTGTGGATGAGATTAACCCTTACATCAGGAGACTGAATAAAGTAAGTTGCCTTCTCTAATGTGGTGGGTCTCATCCAATCAGATGAAGGCCTAAATAGAACAAAGTGGCAGGCCTTCCATAACAGAATTCTTTCCCTCTGATGGCCTTCAAACTGAGACATTGGCTTTTTCCTGCCTTCAGACTAACTGCAGCTTTGGCCCTATATGGATCTCGAGCCTGCTTGTCTTCTGAGAGGAACTATAGTATGGGTTCTCCTGATTGTTAGGCCTTTAGACTCAGACGGAAACTATACCATCAGCTCTCTGGGGACTCTAGCTTGCCAATTCACTCTGGAGATCTTGGGACTTGTTAGCATCCGTAATCATGTAAACCACTTCCTTATAATAAATCGGTTTCTCTCTCTCTCTCTCTCACTCTCTCTGTATATATACTATTGATTCCTTTTCTCTGGAGCACTCTGATTAATACATAACAGTGTCCTTGTCTGATTTTGGTACAAGGTTAGACTAGCCTTATAATACTAGCTGGGAAGAATTTTCACTCAGTGGAAGAGTTTGCTTAATATAGGAATTATCGCTTCTGAGGAATTTCGTGACACTGTCATAGAGCAATCTGGGCCTTGAGTTTTTTTCTCAATGGATTCATTTTCTTTAGATGCCTGTATGGTAGAAATGGACATTCTGAGAAACTCTCCCAACTTAATTACCAAGCACTATTCAGGTTTTTTTGTTTTAACGTTCCTCTCATCTATGTATTCAAAAGAGGCGTTCTTTTTGTTACATGCTCTTTTCTAACTCTCATCTTTTCTAACTATATATGAACTTTATAATAATGATCATTGAATCTTTTTCTTTTTTTCTCATCAAAATGCCAGAAGCTTTTCTCTTAGTCATTTTAAAATACATATGCATAGCTTTTTGTTCCTCTCTATGCCATGAATACTTGTTTTAAAAATTAATATCTACCATTATCTTTATTTTCTTGTATTTCTTTTTGCATTTTTTACTATTTTTCTTTTCTAACTTTTTAAATTGTATGATTATCTCAATAATCACTTAAGTTAAAATTTCCTCAAAATATTTAGCTGTATTTCCTATGTTTTCTTATGTAGTATTTTCATTTTATTTTCTTTTTAATTAAATTTATAAATTTTCTGTTATGATGTTTATTATTTAACCCAATATTTATTTAGAAGGCACTTTGAAATTCTCAAATAAAAGAGCTTTTAAATTGTCTTTTGGTTTCTGAACATTTAATTGAATTATACTTGTTCCTTTAAATTTATTGAGCTTTAGTGGAGTATTGGGTCGCATTTTTTAAAACATTTTATGTATAAGTTAAAAAAAAAGTGTTAACTCTAATTTGGTAGTATTGTTTTCTAGAATGGTTCTTACATCAAGTTTGTTATTCTTTTTCTCAAAACTTCTGTATATCCTTATTATCTTTTGGCTCTTCAATCATTCTCATTTTCTCTTTGACAACACTCTTTTCTATTCTGAAGATGGATTTGATGATTTTTTTCCTTGAAATTTCTCTTTACAATTATTTGTATTTTTGCTGTATACATTTTGAAGCTGAATATTTAGGTACATAACAGTTTAGAACACTTATGTTTTCTTTAAATTGGTTCTTTGTCATTATGTATTGATCGCTTTTGCCCTTAATAGATCTTTATTGTCAAAAAGTATGTTAGTCTGTTATCAATATATCAACACCAACTTTTTTTTGGTTGATATACCTGTAGCATTCCTTCTTCTATGGTTTTATTTCCAGCCTACTTTATCTTATATTTTAAGTTTAGCTCTTTTATAAAGCTTAAAATAAAATTAGAATCAAAGGACCTTGGATATTGATTTTAAGAGAGATGGTTCATAATAAAAATATTTCTTAATATATTTACAGAAGTAAAAGAAAAATATTATAGTTCCCCATGACACAACTTCAGATTTTATCTTATAAGTTTCTCTCTGCACAGATAACATGGATTCAAGTCCAAAACCTATAAGAGAGAGGGTTTAAATACAAAGTTTTAAAAGAGACTTATTTTTTCCATTCTGATACAGATTAATTTTCTTTTTGTCTTGTTCTTCTATTTGTTATTGAGGTTGTACACCCTTCATGGATTCTTGCTTAATGTGGAAATATTATTTCACGCTTTCTGAGGCCTGCCTTCCCTGAATGGTGATATTATATAACCTTGAAGGCGGTGCACAGAAGATGTCCCGCCAGTTCCCATCCCACCACAGATCTCGTTTCTGTTCTGATTCCATCTACCTCTTCTTTTCTGTTGCTTGTAGATATCCTTACAACTGCTTTAGTGTAGCTCTTTGAGCATACCTTGGTACCTAAGGTAGAAAGATTTTCTAGAATGTCCATTTCACCATATTGGCAAATAATTATTTTATAAGAGGCATAATTTTTTTAAGTAGCTATATCTATCCATATCTATCTATATCCATCCATATTTATATATATTTATCTTTTCAGTATCTTATAAATATACTATCTTTTAATATATATATTTACTTATCTTACTAGATGTAGGCCACTTTGACAAATATGAGCATGTAAACAATGGAATATACTCTCTACCTTTGAAGCTCTTACAGTCTACTCGTCTAGGCGGTTCGTGCATGTGAAAACATATATAACAATAAAAGCATTCTTAGGCTTCCATATACTTAGTGCCGAATAAATATTCCACATAGCTCTGTGCTGGGAGAGTTCCTTATCAACCTTTTCTTCAAGTGGACAGATACTTAATTTTTACCTCCCTTGGGGTTCAGTGTTTGTAGTTTGTCCCTCCATTCAGCACAACTAGTGGGCAGCTGCAGTAATGTTTAATTTGAAAAAAACAGATCATCAGTGTCATTCTGCCAGCAGCTGGATCATCTGTTAGAAGTGTTGGAAGTTGTGACTTTATGGAGGTGTTGGTGTATTAAATTCTGAACAAGTTCAAGTCAAAGCATTCCTCTAGATAGGAAAATAAATTAAAATTCCATCACCTAGAAATCTTAAAAATAAAGGAATCTGAAGTAATAGATTTTTAATTTACATGCTCTTTGTCGTTTTTCAGTAGAATTTAAAGTTGCTTTTCTCTGATATATATTGGCAACTATAAAGCAAAAAATATTGGATAATAAATAGTGGATTGACAGCAAAAGCAAATTGTAAAGTCTGTTATCTTAATGATATTTTATAAAGTTATTAAATTGTTAATCCATATATTTGTTTCTGAAATAATAGATTGTGGAGGTTAATTTTATGTGTCAACTTGACTGAGCCACAGGGTACCCAGATATTTGGTCAAACATTGTTCTGTGTGTGTCTGTGAGGGTGTTTCTGGATGAGATTAACATTTGACTTGGTAGACTGAGTAAAGCAGATTGTCCTCCCTAATATGGGTGAACCTTGTCCAATCAGTTGAACACCTAAATAGAACAAAAAGGCTGATCCTCCCTTGAGTAAGAGAGAATTTTCCACACCTTTGTACTGAAATTGAAACATCAGCTCTCCTGGTTCTCAGGCTTTTGGACTCAGATTGGAACTATGCCATCATCTCTCCTAGATCCCTAGCCTACTGACTCACCCTCTAGATCTTGGGACTTGTCAGCCTCCATAATCATTTGAGCCAATCTCTTATAATAAATTTCTCTCTCTCTCTCTCTCTCTCACACACACACACACACATCCTATTATCTCTGTTTTCTGGAGAACTCTGATATAATTATAATATACACATATACAATTTAATATTAAATAAATTACCCCTACCCTAAAAACACACTCTAAAAGGTAATTTGCTATATAATGAACTTTTTAGGATCTACCAAACCATTCAATTTACTCTACGGATTAGAGATGGATAACCATACATTTGCTAAGTCCTTTGTGTTCATGGTGCTGCAGAATTGTTTCTTACAAGTTATGTGCGCTCCAGCAATTCTCTCTCCCCTTCTCATCCTGCTTATTTTTAATTTTCTCTAATATCTTTGCAAAATAGGCTTCGGTTTAGATACAGGACAATTTTCTTGTGCTTTTCATCTTGCAATTTATTAATCTTCAGTCCTGGGCTTTGTACAGTTAATTCAGCACGTAGAATTTCTTTATTTTCATTTATCAACCTACCCCTCTCTGTCACACACTTCCAAACTAGGGAAACCTGATCCCTCACTATGCGAAGTTGCCAAATCAGCTTCTTTTCATTTCGATATCCATTCACATTTGGACTGGTTTCTTTCACATTTGGACTGTTCCCTTCTTCTACTCAATGTTGGATTGCTCAAAAGAAAGGTAACTACCCTAGGCTCCTGCTCTTCAAGTAAGAGAAAATATATTAATTTAAACCCAAAAAGAAACTATGTTTCTCTTAGTGTCTTAGTTCACTTGGGCAGCTGTAACAAAATAACCCAGGCTACTCAACTTATAAACAGTAGATATTTGTTGTTGACAATTCTAGAGGCTGGAAGTTGAGATCAGGGTACCAGCCTGGTTGGGTGAGGCCCTTCTTTCAGATCACAGAAGGCGCTAGGGAGCTTTGTGGGATCTCTTTTATACCAGCGCTAGTCACAATCACGAGGGCTCCACCCTCATGACCTAATCACCTCCCAAAGGCCCCACTTCCTGATACCATCACCTTTGGGGTTAGGATTTCAATATATGGATTTGGGGGGGACACAAACATTCGGACCATGCACCTAGTTTCAGAAAGAGCTGTTTTATTTTGTAATTCCTTCTTCTTTTCATTGCCATGCAGTCAGTGGTTCCATATCTGTTTTCTATTGTGCCACCCACAAAAGGAAGACATGGTGGTCATATGATGAAAGACATAAGGTTTCATGTCCCTGACTTGACCTTCTTTCTTTGTTCAGAAAAATTTTAAAACATTTTCAGAACAGGAAATCTCTGACTCGAATAGGCAGCTGACTACTGACCCCAGCACAGGATACCATTGCTTCTCTAAATTCCATAAATGATAGGAAGAAACTCAGGAAATGAGTAAAACTATGATTTAACTGTTGCTAGTATCAGAAGTGGGCCTAGAAGCTGAAATGTTTGAACTTAAAGATTATCACTCCTCAAAAGCAAAAACAGAAACAAGAAGTAGTTTAGAAGTGTGTCACTATATGGAAATGGTGATGAGAAACCCAAAGTTCTGTGTAATGAAAGATGGGAGCTTTAATTTTATCCTGAAAAAAATGTCGAAGTTTTAAAAGTACTTTTATAAAAAATTATTAAACATTTTTCTGGTTTAAAAGAAATACATGCTCCTTTTCCTTGTTATACTCCCTATTGTTTTAGAAATCAAAAATAATTCTTTTATTTCCTAAATCTTATGTTTATACACTGAGTAAAATGGTCTAAAGTAACATCCATCTGTGCACAGAAACAAACACATACAGACACAGATAAATCCAAAAGGGTTTTTACATCCTTGGATAATTCTTACATCCCCTTTCTTTGTTTTTACTGAATTATTTCCTCAATAAAGGCCACTTTCCTCAACAAGGGCTACTTCTCTGCTACAAAATCCGTTGTGTGACATTAAAGATCATAGCCACAGAGACAGCTTTCACTCAAATATTTAATGGTGATGTTAATGTGTGTGTGTCTGTGCACATGTTTGCGTGTATATGTGGGTTCTAAGAATTTTAAACAGGTTTTGATAACCACTGTATGGGATTACAAAGTTCTTTATTATTTATATGTATACATATAAGCATATAATATTCCCTATTATTTATATTGTACTTATATATATGTACTACTATTAAATATCAGTACTTGATACAAAGAAACGTTTGTTGTTATTAGTGCCATTGAGTTGATTCTGACTCCTATCAACCCTGTGTACAGCAAAGTGCAAACCTGTCTGGTCTTTTTGTGCCATCCTCTCACCTTCTGGTACTTTAAAAAAAAAAATAGTTTACTGTAAAACAGTATGCCGTACTATGCTGGCAGCAGCCTCATATGTCTCGTTTACCGCATCTCTTGATGGCATCATTTTTTCTTGTATTGATTTAGTTACATGTTGTTTTGTTCATTAAGGCCCCTAACCACACAAAATCTACTGCTAATGTTGCCAATAAGAAGCCACATAGACTCATTCACTTGGAAACAAAATTAAAAGTGATTAAGGACTATGAAGGTGGAAAATCAGTGATGGTTCTTGCTCGCCAGTTAAGTGTGTCCCATTCTACCATAGCTATGATCTTGAAGAACTACAAGAGAGTCATGGAAGCTGTGAAAGGATGATGATGAGACTAACAAAAATTTGAAAAGGACCTGTATCAGACGTGGAGAAACTTCTAATGACCTGGGTTGAAGCCCAGACAAAGCAGTATATCCCTTTCAGCACCATGACGATTGTGGCAAAAGCAAAAAGTCTGTGATGTTGGAAGAAAAGGCTGGACATGACTATAAGACTGAATTTACTGTTAGCTCTGAGTGGTTTAAATGATCCAAGAATCGTTATCCATTACATAATGTGAAAGCACGTAGTAAGTCTGCGAGTGCTGATGTGAAGGCAGCTGAAGAATTCTTGGAAACTCTAGATAAGCTGGTTGTGGAGGAAAAATACTTGCCAGAGCTAATATTCCATATGGATGAAACGTCCCTAGTCTGGAAACAGATGCCTGCAAGGACTTTCATCCTTAAGGAGGGCAAGTCAATGCCTGGTTTCAAGGCATTTTTTTTAAATTTTATTTGAAATTTTATTCCTTATTATTGTGGTTTCTAATTGCAATTTTAACTATCATGACATCTGTTAGGGTTGTTTTAAAAATTGTGAACACTGCTTTTTATTTATTTTTTTTCATTGCAGTAACATTGGATTATAACATTATATAGCTTTCAGATGTATATCGTAACATATCTCAAATTCTGTGTAGATTACAAAATGTTCACCACGCAAAAACTAATTATAGTCCATCACCACTCATGTGAGCCTAATCACCCCTTTTGCCCTCCCCCCTTCCCCAATGTTATCCACCAATCCAGTCTCTGTTGCTGTGTGTTTGTCATTGTTTTTATCTTCTGCTTATGAGTGAGAGCATATTGTATTTGACTTTCTCCTTCAGACTTATTTCATTTAGGATAATCCCCTCAAGGTCCATCCATGTTGTCACAAATGGCTGATTTAATCATTTCTTACTGCTGAGTAGTATTCCATTACGTGTATATACCACATCTTCTTTATCCATTCGTTCCTTGATGGGCACCTAGGTTGCTTCCAAGTCTTGGCTATTGTGAATAACGCTGCAATGAACATAGGGGTGCATGTATCTTTATGCCTTTGCATTTTCAAGTTCTTTGGATAAATATCAGCAGTGGAGTACCTGGATCATATGGTAGATCTATTCTTAAGTTTCTGAGGATACTCCATCCTGCCTTCCATAGTGGCTGCACCTGTTTGCACTCCCACCAGGAGTGTACAAGGATTCCCTTCTCTCCGCATCCTCTCCAACACTTGTTGTTTTCTATATATTGAATTACAGCCTTTCTGACTGGAGTGAGGTGATATCTCATTGCAGTTTTGATTTGCATTTCCCTGACAGCTAGTGATGTTGAACATCTTTTCATATGCCTGTTGGCCATCCATATATCTTCTTTGGAGAAATCTCTGTTCAGATCTTTTGCCTATTTTTTAGTTGGGTTGTTGAGATATATGAGTCCTTCGTATATTTTGGATATTAACCCATTATCCAATATATGGTTTGCAAACATCTTTTCCCAAAATTTAGATTGTCTTCAGGTTTTGTTGATGATTTCCTTCACTGTGCAGAAGCATTTTAGTTTGATGTAGTCCCATGTGTTCATTTTTCTTTTGTTTCCCTTGCCCAGTCAGACATGGTACTTGAAAATATGCTGCTAAGACCGATGTCAAAGAGCGTACTGCCTATGTTTTCTCCTAGGGATTTCATGGTTTCGGGTCTTACATTCAAGTCTTTAATCCATTTTGAGTTGATTTTTGTGCATGGTGTAAGACAATGGTCTACTTTTATTCTTTTGCTTATAGCTGTCCAGTTTTCCCAACACCGTTTATTGAAGAGACTCTCCTTTCTCTATTGTATGCTCTTGGCTCCCATATTGAATATTAGCAGTCCATCAATGTGTGGGTTTATTTCTGGGCTCTCAATTCTGTTCCATTGATCAGTGTTTCTGTTTTTGTGCCAGTACCATACTGTTTTGGTTACTATGGCTTTGACGTGTATTTTGAAATCAGGGCGTGTGATAACTCCAGCTTTGTTCTTTTTTCTCAGGAATCCTTTGGCTATTTGGGGTCTTTTGTTGTTCCATATAAATTTTAGGATTCTTTGTGCAATTTCTGTGAAAAATGTTGTTGGAACTTTGATAGGGATTGCATTGAATCTACAGATTGCTTTAGGAAGTATGGACATTTTAACAATGTTAATTCTTCCAATCCAAGAGCACAGAATATCTTTCCACTTCTTTGTGTCTTCTTCGATTTCTTTTAACAATGTTTTATAGTTTTCAGTGTAGAAATCTTTCACCTCTTTGGTTAAGTTTATTCCTAGGTATTTTATTCTTTTTATTGCAATTGTAAATGGGATTGTATTCTTAATTTCTCTTTCTGCTACTTTGTTGTTAATATATAGAAACACAACTGATTTTTGTATCCTGCGACTTGACTGTATTCATTTATTATTTCAAAAAGTTATTTAGTGGATTCTTTAGGGTTTTCTATATATAAAATCATGTTGTCTGCAAAGAGTGACATTTTCACTACTTCTTTTCCAATATGGATGCCTTTTATTTCTTTTTCTTCCCTGATTGCTCTGGCTAAGACTTCCAATACTGTGTTAAATAAGAGTGACTAAAGTAGTTATCCTTGTTTGGTTCCTGTTCTTAGAGGGATAGCTTTCAGTTTTCCTCATTGAGAATGACATTAGTTGTGGGTTTGTTCTATATGGCCTTTATTATGTTGAGGTATTTTCCTTCCATACACATTTTATTTAGAGTTTTTATGATAGATGGATACTGTATGTTGTCAAATGCTTTCTCTGCATCTATTGAGATGACCATGTGATTTTTATTGTATAAGCTTTTGAACTTTTTTACCCTTTTGAATACAATAACATCTTAAAACAAACAGATTGCATAGCTGTACAAAAGATTTTTCTTTCTTTATGGTTTTATCCTATGAGCTTTTCTTTATTTAGTTTTTTTTGTTTTTACTTCTGAAACTTTTTTTTAAAAAACAAAGACACAAACACACATATTAGCCTAGGGCTACACAGGGTCAGGAGCATCAATATTATTATCTTCCACTTCCACATCTTGTTCCACTCGAAGGTCTCCAGGGGCAATAATAAGCATGGAGCTGTCATCTGCTATGGTAACAATCCCTTCTTCTAGAATACCTCCTGAAGATCATGCCTAAGGCTCTTCTTGAGGAGGTATCACTTTTTTCAGAAATATATCCCTGATGGTTTGCTTGGTTTGGTTTTTTTCTCCATCATAGATTTGCTTGTGAGTAGATAATATGCATGAACATTCCACTCTGTTAATGAAAACCTTTTGGTTCTGGGGTCCATGTTTTCAAATTTTTTGAGGAGTTTGTTGAGGTCTGAAAAAGCTTCTGCTAAACCTTCACTGTGAATTTTCTTGGGGATGCTTCTTCTTTTTCTTCTCCTGCTGTTTCCTTTTCTTTTGCCTCTTCTTCAACTATGTGTTCCTGTTCCAGTTCCAGCAACTGCTCATTAATCAGGAATCACCTCTATGAGCTTCTCAATGTCATTCTCATCCACACCCAAATTAAAGTTGGTTGCCATCTCAATTACAGCCTTGTTGATTTTTGCAACCTTTTCATCCTTGGCAAATCCTTTGAAGTCATGGATGAATCTCTTGGCTGTCTTCTTCGAGATGCCATCCATATACTCTTTGGTGACATCACTCCAAGCCAAAGCAATGTTCTTGATGCAGTCATAGATGTTGTAATTCTTCCAGGTGATCTCACTCATAAGTAGAATATAAAAACAGTGACAAACAAACACATAGCAACAGAGATTGGATTGGTGGTTACTGGAGGGGAAGGGCGGAGGGAGGAGGGTGAAAGGGGTAATTAGGAATACCTGTGTGATAATGGGATTATAATTAGTCTTTTGGTGGTGAGCATGTTGTAATCTACAAAGAATTCAAAATATATTATGAAGTAGACAGAAAAAAATAAAGTGGAATATATTTGAAAAAAGCTTATACAGTAAAAAAAAGTTACGGTAAACTTATTTATTACTGAAGAAAGAAAAATATTTTTTATATATTTAGTGTAGCCTAAGTGCCCGGTGTTTATGAAGTCTACACTAGTGTACAGTAATGTCCTAGGGCTTCACATTCACTCACCACTCACTCACTGACTCAGAGCAACTTCCAGTCCTGAAAGCTCCATTTATAGTAAGTGCCCTGTACAGGTGTAGCACTTTTTATCTTTTATATAATATTTTTACCGTACCTTTTCTAGGTTTAGATACACAAATATTTACCATTGTGGTACAGTGCCTACAGTATTCAGTACAGTAACGTGCTGTACAGACTTGTAGCCTAGGAGCAATAGGTTGTACCATACAGCCTAGGTGTGTAGTAGGCTAGACCATCCAGGTTTCTGTAAGTACCTCTGTGATGTTTGCACAATGACAAAATTACCTGACTCATTTCTTAGAGCATATCCTCATTGTTAAGCAATGCTTGACTGTAATTGGATAAAGTCAAGAGAAAAAAGGAGAAATAGCATAAACTTGGTCACAAAAATTCCAAGATACCCGAATGATTTTAAAATTAGGCAAAATAAATCAGATATTTTATAGAGTGAGAAGCAGAATTAGGATGCTCGTTACCACCAAGAGACTGAAGAGCCTAGGAAGAAACATATCTTCAAAAAATATTTAGACAAAATTATGAATAAAATGTTTCAATGAGTTTTAATTTCAAAGCACTTTATATTTCTACTGTAGTTTACCAGACAGCTTTATAAAACATATGATTTACTTTATATTCTTAGGTATTTATATCAAAGATTGTACTGGTCTTTATCAATTGAGTTCTTTTCCACAAGTTTAGGATTATCATATGAACATCAAATATCTTCAGTAACTGAAAAATTAATAATTAATTAGCTAATTTAATTAGTTGGAAATTAATTTGATAATTGGTTGGCTACTTGGAAAATAGTTGTGCATATTTGGTTGGAATGGGAATAGATCTTAGATAATGGAAAGCTTTCAGTATACTGGTCAAAGTGTGGGCTTGGGAGTCAGACTGTCTGTTTTGAACCCTGGCTGTAAAACTTACTTGCTGTGATTGATATAAAGAGTGAAAATGTTTCTTAACCTCTCTGAGCTCAGTTTCCTCATCTATAAAATTTGATTATAGGACTACCCTTCATACATTTATTGCTAAAACAGTAATTCACAGCTAGAATGTGTCAATAATGTTATCATACCTAAGAAGCTGGCTCTTTTAGTGAAGCTATTTAGATCCCTATGGCTTATATTCTCTGTTGGTTAAATATCAAGTGAAAAAAGGAGAAAATCCTGATTGTTTTCTCTAATTAGTTAGATTCTGGTGAATAAAACTAACACATGCACTCACAAAGTCCTTCTTATGACAGTGTTGCTTTAATCTTCTTTCACCTGCATTCTACGCTAAATATATATATAGAACAATAAATAAACTTATTCTGTTGTAAATCACTATGCATATATAATTATTAAGACAAAAAGTTTGGGAAATGTGTGACCCAGTATTGTACCATGTAACTTGGTAGGCAAACCATCCCAATCCTTCCATATACAACTTCTTTGCTGCCAGAACCTGCTGGGTTCCTAAGAGGGAAACCTGAATTATAATAAGTAAGACAACATAGTCAAGTAGGTTAGCTGAATTAGATCTGTGACCTGGTTATCTATGCTCTGCTCCAGTTATCATTTCCAATATTCTGTCTCTGACTCACTTTGGTGTGCTCCATCCAGCTTTCTATTTCAACTCTTCAGTCTAGTCTCAAGTATGTTACTCATGTGGTCAATACCTTCAAATGGCTTCCCAGTTCACTTAGGATAAAGGCTCAAATCCTCACTGTAGCCTTCAAGGAAGGCCTTTCTAGACCTTCTCTCTCATTTCTTCCTTATCTTTCTGACCATGTCTCCTACCACTCTCTCCTTTGCTCAGTCCATCTACATTGGCGTCTTTGCTGGGCCCTGAATACATTCGTAACACAGAAAATTTTTATGTTGCTCCTTTATCTATAACATTTTTGATCTGAATCTCCACATGACTCAATCTGACTAATAGAGATTATTTTGTCTTATGAAGTGTGTAAGACAGAATAACACCCCTTCACCAAAATATCCACATTTTAATCCCCAGAACTTATATGTTACCTAACATGACAAAAGAGATTTTTCAGTGTGATTAAATTAAAAACTTTAGATGGGGAGAGCATTCTGGATGGTCTAGAAGGTCCCAATATAATTACAAGAATCCTGTAAGAGGGAGGGAAAAGGAGCAAAGTTAGAGTAACGGCAATGTGATGATGAAAGCAGAGGGATAAAATGCTATGTGATATGGAGCCATAAACAGAGGAATGAGGAGAGCTGGTAGAAACTGGAAAAGCCAGTGAAATGAATTGTCCCCCAGGGCATCCAGAAAGAACACAGCTAACAACACCCATTTTAGGACTTCTGATCTCCAAACTATAATACAATAAATTTGTGTTGCTTTAAGTTTTAATTACCACTTAGTTTGTGGTAATCTGTTACCACAGTCATAAAAAATGAACACACCAACTTTTCTTTGATCCTTCTGTGATCTAGCCCCTTTTACTGTAGGATCAAGCCATGTGGTTACTTTTGCCCCATAGGCTATGAGCAGAAGAGATATGTATGACCTTGGGGCTAAAAGCTGATATAAAAGCTGATATATGACTCTCTCATCTCTCTTCTCGCGGCACAGAGACACCCACGGCTGTATGCTCCTGTGCAGCCCAAACTCAGTGGAGCTTCCATCAGCCTCGGTGCCTCAATGACTGTGTGGAGCTGAGCACCTTACCCACCCTTGCTGAACATGCAATGGAAGCCAGGAATAATCTCTGGTCGCATTAACCCACTGAGGTTTTAGAGCTAATTTGTTACTGAAGCATAAGAGGAAATAGTGAAAGAAATTGCGTGTTGGCTGTGATGAATTGCAGATGATCTGGAATGTCTGGGTTACAAGAGCATGTGGGAAAGGGTCAGGACACAAAGAAGATCACTAATAAGAGGGCTCATATTAACAAGACTTCAAAAAGTTTAGAATTTTTTTATGAAGAAAATTTGTGTGCATCAAATCACTTAAACAGAAGGGTAACAAGATTATGTATGCAATTTAGAAAGATTGTTCTGAAAGGAATGCAGTAGATAGATGGAAAGAGGACAAGACTAAAGGCAGGGTGTTCTATACAATCCTGAAGACAAATTGTAAGTTTCTTTGAAATTAGGCATGGCACTGAGTATAGAGAGTAGCTGAATGACATAATGAAATTTAAGGTTTCAAACCTCAAAAAAAAAGAAAGATTGGTTCAGAAATAAAGTCAATTGAGTCATTGGACATAAACCTTTTATTTTGAAATATCCTGATTGAAACTAGGCAGGTGGTAACCTTAATTTAATTGGTATTTTCTGTGTGCCCTGATAATGATTTTCTCCCTCCTGGATCTCAAACCATATGCTAAAGTTTAAGTTCTTCTTACTTTTTCTTCAAGACCTTCTTAGATAATGCCTGTTAATTTCCCCAGAGCAGATTCAGTTGAAACCAATCCAAATGTTTCAGCTTAAAAGGAACTTAAAAAAAAAACTATGAACATCATAATTTGTGACAATGATGGATGTCTGCTTTGATTTTAGATTTAGGACATGTTTACTTCCAATGATCGAGTATCTTGCAAAGTTCTTAAACCCACTACCATTTATTTTGCTCAATGGCAACTTTTTGTTTATGTCTGTTGATCATGGTACAGGACAGCAGATTTTGCTACCTCAAAATGTATCTCTTTGGCTTGATTATTTTTAAGAAGAAAAACTCAGGAAGAAACTCTGACCTCCCCCGTAACTACCTAAATAAATTCAAGATAGAAAGTCTGTTCCAGGAAGGAGCTAATACTATAGATAACTATAGTGTGATATGAACTAGGTTTGCTGAGTTTGGTAGACAAGGAGGAACCTCACAAGTTCCATTTGATCAAAGTTCCGTCCATGTCTCATTGTATCTGCCTGGCATGGCAAACATTTGTTTACCAAACATTTGCTTTTCCATCTCCATGTGAATTGCCTTCCTCCCCTTTGAAGTCCCAAACCACCAGCCCCAACATCCTCCTTTGTCTTTAGCTAAAGATGGTATCTAAGGTTGAGGCTTTGGACATTTTGATGAGTTACTCATTTTCCCTGGTTTCTCTCATGTATACACATTATTAAACTTCCTTGATTTTCTCCTATTATTCTCTCTCATGTCAATTTAAGCCTTAAACCAGCCAGAAGAACCTAGAAGGGTAGAGGAATGCTTCTTCCTCCCCTACAGTGGACAATTCAAACTATATCTGGAAAAGTTTCCAAAAACAGGAATTACTATTGGAAAACACACAATGACCACACTGAATCCCAAGTGAGTCCTAAGAGAGAATACAAAAGCAATCTTCTGATATCTTTACTGTGCTGAGACTTTTGGCTTAAAAATGACAATTGTATGACCTAGTGCAAGCTCAGAGAAGTTCGATAACCTGTATAAAAATACCATAATTCTTATAAAGTCTTTCTGAATCTCTAGAAAAAGATCTTCCTGAAAATCAAGAGAAGCAATCTCTGGCTCTTTCCATCTATACTGGTATCATTCATGTCCTTCTAGTCTTGTTTCTCCTCTAGAAAGAAGAGGAATAAAAACAGAGTTTGGGGGAAAATTCCGCTGGGGGAAAATAAAAAGACTGTCTCTTTCTTATGTGTGAACAAAAGCTCAATCACCCTACGCCTAGGACTCCTCCAGTTAGAAGAAAGCCTCAGCCTGCCAGACTACAGCAACCACCATGAGAGGGAACCAACATTCAAAGGAGGTGTGAAAAGTGAAACAAAATGGAGTCACTTATGTCTAAGGCCTTTAAAATGGAGCCAGGAAACCATTAAGGAAATGGGTCTTATGCACATCCTGATCTGACAGCGTATGAATTTTTGAACTGAGTAATGATGGAAGAAACCTGCAGCTCATCATGGTGACAGACTTCTCCCTCCCTCTAGTTAGACTTAGCAATCAATTATGTTTAGCCAAGATTAACTTTCTGCCACCAAACCCAGTTAGCATTCTTTGTAATGCAAACCTCCCTCTTTTGCCTTTAAAAGCCACTGCCTATTACTGCCTAGTAGGACACTATTTGGGTTGCTACCTGAATCTGTGTATCCCAAATTGCAATTCTTTGATCCCAGAATAAACGCCTCTCCGCCTCTCATTTTGGCTCTTTATTTTTAGGTTAACAAAGGTATTTGTGAAAGGAGAGTAAATATTGAGAGACACTGAAACCTCATGCTTTTAACTCTTACTCGTTGTAGTAATGGCTCTGACTTGGAGTGCTTACCTGTGCTGGGCCTGCACTCAGCGCTTCACAAACATTGGCATAGTGGCTAAGTTCAGTGTGCTCCACTGCAGTGGCCCAGGTTCACAGATTTGGATCCCAGGCACAGTGTTACACCCCTCATTAGCCATGCTACAGCAGCGACCCACATATAAAGTGGAAGAAGACTGGCACAGATGTTAGCTCAGAGCTAATCTTCCTCAGCAAAAAAACTCCCAAAAAACAAACGTTGTCACAAGGAGTATTAACATACAAGCACAGAACCTACCTGGTTTGTCCAGGCAGGATTCTGAAAAAAGACAAAGGAAAGCTAAGTTTGCCGGAAGCAGGACCAAGTATGAAGGTGGTGGACCTGGTGGGTGTCAGGGAGGGGGAAAATCCTCTTTCTGCCTTTCTTGTTTTCTTATGGCTGGACTAAAGAATAAAATTGACAAAAGACTGGATTAACAAGAGAAAAACCCATTTTAATATGTACATATTGGCTATCATAAAGACGATGTTCAGAGAGCAAACAAAGCAGGCAGTATATATATATATATATATATCTTTTACGCAAAGAAACAATAAACTCATGAGGAATGCAAGGACAAAGAAACAGATTTGAGGTACATAATTAGAGAAATTTAAGGAAAGTTTACGCTTGAGGCTGTAAGTTAGCTAGATTTGTTTATGTAGGCTTCTCGGGCCCAGAGTTCCCTAGCTCTGATAAAAGGATGCAGAGAGAATACCTTTCATGGGAGATTTATTTCCTGCTTTCATGGGGAACAGAGACAGGAGGGTCAGAATGCCTTTTTCGCTTCTCTAGTAACTTTAATTCAAAATAATTAGTATGCTATTGTAGGATATTTTGAGGTGACCTTCCCTGGGCACCAACATCGGCATTCTCAGCAGAGGTCAGGAAATAGACAAATGCAAGAAGGTGCATATTATTGACACTCTACCCTGTTTTGTTAGGTCATATCTGCATCACTTGTGTTGCTACCAGCTCCAGGACAGAAAAGCAACAACCAGCATCACAGTCAGGCTCTTCAATACATGGCCTTGCATGCAAGGAGGTTGGAGGAGAACAGTTTGGCCCATATTATCTACAGGGGCTGGGATCACGCCTTCTCCAAGACATGGTAGGAGAACCACTGCTAGTGAGCAATCATCGAATATTTATAATCTAGATGACCCTGACTGCACCTGGGCACTTGAAAAAGAATTTAAACAGTAAATAGATTAAACAAAAATAACACATGAATGAGACCATTTGGGGTTGCTGGGTGGGGGTCTAACGCACAGCCATGGCAAAAGGTGAGCCAAACCAAGAAAAACTCAGAGAAGAAAAATGCCTGCAGGAGCAGCAGGGAAGGAGGAGGAAAAGAAGCTGGCAACCTCAGAATTTGGGGGATGTTTTTAATGGAAAATAAAATGTCATCTTGCGCCTTTGTGAAAATTGAAACTATTTGTCCCTTGACACTAGCATTTCCATGTCCCTTGACCACGACCATCTCCACATCAGAGCAATATTATTCTGTGACCATCATACACATTGTGATCCAGATTTTAAGGGGTTTTTGTTTGTTGTATTTGTTTTCTGCAATCTCTTCATTCATTATTGTTTATCTTTGGCTGAATTCTTTGGTGTGAGTCTCTTCTAAGGTCTGTCTCACCATTATGACAGCCGTGCTAAATAGCTGCCTTTGAAGAGCCCTGGACTTTGACCTTTCTCATAATCAAAATTCTCTCTTAGCAACCTCATTTAAAGAAACACTTCAGATTGACTCAAGAATGTGATTGTTTGTGACTGCTAAGGTAAGCCACTGTGTAATGATGTGGATGTAGTTACTGGTTGAATCAAATGATTCTAGTAATGCACATAGCACCAAGAAACAGCCAAGTAACACAGGTTCTATTCCATTGTGGCCTGAATGAGCATTGTGAGACTCCCAGGTGGAATTGTAATTGACACAGTCTCTAAAGAGATGCTGAGAAGTTAGAAGATATAACAGGTGTTCTCTTTCCATGAGCGTTTAATGGGCATTTAAGAAAAAATTACGAAGAATGGTATTAGAAATGTGGAGTGAGTCTCTGGACAGTCATTCCTGGATGAAACTTAGGGTACACATCTCATTCCAGGTCAGAAATGGTGCTCTTGAAGTGCATGTAAAGCATCCTGGGAGAGAGAAGAGATGATGTGTTTCAACACTGGACTAGGATAGAAAGTATTTCTTTGAGACGATGTATGGTACCAATGTCATGTTCTCCGTTATATAGAGAAACGTTGAAAATTTAACTGGCAAGATTTACTCAAAAGTAAAGCTTAATATATTATTTGTGATCCTAGAGTTTCTGTAAGAAAAGAGACAGAGAGGGGCTTTTTGAATCCTGGTTAAAGGATTCAAAACAGAGAATAATCTCTCACTTCTGTGAGCACTTCTGCAGCTCTGAGGGATCTAGTAAAAGGACCAACATTAGCAGAGGCAGATGGAGTGGTTGCAACAAAGATAAGCATGATGACACAGTTTAACTCTGGCAGGGTTTGTGCCAGGAGGCAGGAATAAGGTTGGCAGTGATTTGATCTAGGATGATCATGACTATGAACAGAGAGAACTAGTGAAGGCATGTGGCTCTACAACACAACCATAAGTACAGAAAAACAAGCCTGTTATCCCCTGGATGGCACCAGCATGGAGAAGAGGCAAGCTCCATTGCAAAGCATTCTCCTTGGCTATTCTACCCAGACGCTTTTTTGTTCTCTTCCTGACTAGTTTAGGCAAAGAAACCATGGGCTAGACTAATAAGAACAACAAAGAAGATTAATAAAGCCCAGTATTTATACTCAGTATTTAATCAGAACACCCTAGGATGTCCCTGCAAGAAAATCAGAGGATTTTTTTTTTTTTTTTTGCAGTTGAATTTCAGTAAGAGAATTATGCAAAATAGAATCTTGGCTATTTGGTAACTGTGGGACATGGGACAAAAGTAATTAAACATTCTGACTTTACTTTCCCAAAATATAAAAATCTGTGATGGTCATACATAATTCTGAGGGTTAGGGTGGATATATGTGGTAATATTTAGTGTAATGTTTTATTCATCACAAACATTCACACACACAGAATTCACAGTTTCTCCTTTTCTTTCCCCTTCCCTACTTGAAAATAAAGATGCGGTGGTAAGATTTAGATTAACAGTGGTCATAACATAGAAAGAATATTTGACTTGGTGGTTGGTTTCTGGAATCTGTTTTGCTATTAAACAGACCAGGTATGATTGCAAATTATTCTTGATCTAAAATTAAATTTAACTCTACTATAGAAGGAGCTAACAGTGACATATCCTTTCTAGATTTCAGTAACTGTCAACTTGATGAATCAACTGAGGTCAACTGGAGTCTTTGTTGGCACTAAGATTGGGACTCTGACATGGAGTAATTGTACCACGGTACAGACATGCCATCCCTGTCTACAAAGAAGGCCCAGTATGTTGTGAAGTTAGAGATGAAGAAAAGATAAATTCCCTCACCAAGCCATAATTGCCACATATTTTACAGATTTATAGCAATTTTTAAAGTATACAAAAGCAAATATCCTGCCAGTAGTGTAAAATTCACCATCAGGTACTAACAGTTTCAAGATTCTATAGAGAAAATTGGTTGGCTGATTAATCGAGGCTCAGTCACTGCGTTGAATAAGAATAGCACACCACGATAGTCAATAAGACAAAAACCACTGTGCAAGAAATACCTGGCCTTATGCTTCAGAGCTTTAACAGATTGCTGGCTTGGGTGAGAATAAATGTATTCCTTTTACATCTCACAGTGAAATTAGTCCAAAGTATTCTGGGAAGTCACTCATTTCTTTACAACATCTGGAAAGGAGACTGAATATTGATCTCTTTGGACTGCTATGTTTTGTTGAGGGTGACAGTTTCTATATTCAAGGGAAAGGTTATTTGAGAATAATGAAGACATTTCACATAGGAAACCCCAATGCACATCCAAATGAAAAGCTGAATCTTTGTCCTCCGGTTGTGCAATTGAATACAAAAGGTAAAAGTAAGAATGTAATGACCACCGCCGCTCTGCTGCCAATTCATCATAGAAAGTACCTCTCGTGGCTGCAGGCTGGTGTCATCTGCAACACGGATGTTTGCTTGAGGAGACTCACACAGGTCAAAGCTGACAGAAAAGTGGACTGCACCTCCCTATGGTGTCCTTCCTACACCACTTCAATTGCATCGCCCTGGGTTGTGTCAGCTTTTATTAACGTTGTGTATTCATCCTTTAGAATGCATGGTTATAAGGACGGCAAGCACACAGTATTATGCTGCCATTTTCCCATTAATTAATTAGTTATAATTGATGTTCAAGCTACACCCATATGGGACATCAGAATCATTCCAAATGGAAAACTGTCAGCACTCATTATCAATCAGTTGGAGTCAGTGTGCAATTATTAATTCATTTAAACCTATACATATCACATATTATTGGAGGACTGATAGAGCGTGACCACTGTATAAACCAGGCTCCCCTTTTTGTGTAGGCCTTATAACGACCAAATATCTGAGCATTATTCCCTTATCCTTTCTCTTCCTTGTCAAAGTCATAAGATCAACAATATCATTTTCTCTGCTGATTTCCCTGAACCATATTAATAATAATTTTCAGTTTTTATCCAAATGTGGTTGAGCACGTTATTGAAATTAGAGGCTGAATGAAACTTAGAGTCAGTATTTGAAAGGAGATACATATGAACTCTAAAAGTTCAAATGTATGAACCTCTGAAGATGAAACAATATTGATAAGGACAATCATTTTAGAGAAACTTATTTTTCTCCTGCATTTTGTAGATGCATTAGTTGAAAGCCTCCGAATGGAGTGGATGGGGCAACTGCCTATTCTGTTTCATACAGTCTTGATCTTTATTAAAATTCTTCCAGCATACCAAGAGCAAATATAATTATACCATGATTCTAATATACTACACAATATCTGGTTGAACTAAGTATCAATGACATTTATTCATTCATTTATTTAAGAAAGATGTATTTAGCACCAACTATGAATGCTATTTTGCCTTTGTAGCCTGTTGTCCTATGAAAAGCTGCTTAAGGAATAAAAACTTGAGATCTGCTCTTAGGATGCCAGTTGTATCCTCACAAACAGATAAGTTGAGTAGAACCACTCCCATCACCCACCTTTGCTTCACTTGAGTGGTGATAGGCATTACATGAAACAGACACAATCAATTCTATTCAGCCATCCACATCACCATGTAATTAGCCTTCAGAATTATAAAAATCTCAAGTGCCCCAGACCTTACTTAACTGCCAGAGTCCTTAGCTGCTGGTCATACAAAGCATTGTGATAGGTCAGTGAAGGCCACAGAGAAACTGGAGTATCTTCATTCAAATAGAAGAAAATGTTGTTTGTAAATATGTATTTCCAGTTGGGTTATGCTCTGCTCCCCGTCCTGCACCCTCTTCATTATTCAGTTAAAGTGAAGCTGGAGCAGTAATTTTAACCAGGCAGTGTGTTTCCAAGGACACTCTTTCCTTTATCTTCTGTTGCTTCTCCTTCATCTCAGTCCTGAATTCAGACCGTAAGTAAACCTTCTGACCCTAAAAGATGTGCTTTCTCAAAAAAATATTAAAATTGAAGGCATCAGAATTTTTAGGCCATGATGTTCTGGAAACATTTTCTCACTTATATTATTTTCACTTCTCTTTGCATGATGCCTTCCTCTAGAAATTAGTTTTGCATTCAAACAACGACCTTAAAAAGCCCAACATGAGGTGTTATTTTTAGGCTAAGTAGCAGGCACCCTCTGGTTCACTCAATGAAGCTGGCCACTTACTCTGCTTATTTTTACAGCCCACCCTGGCAGAGACATTAGAGACCTCAGTTAGAGGTAATCTCCCCTCCTCTGCTCTGATTGTGTGTGGATGTGCTTTTACTGAAATAATCAATCAATAAACAAGCAATGTATGTATGCATGCATTTACATTTTAATATGAAAGATAGTAAGTAGAAGTAATTCTATATTGTGTAGTGTAACAAAATTGAGAGTTTTATTTTTTTAAGCCACTTAAAAAATTACATGGCTTTTTCCATTTTTAAATGGAAATTTCATCACCTTGGTCTCAAGGCTTCATGAATCCAAAGCCAGAAATGAATATAAAAGGAACTGGGGGAAAGAAAGAAATCGAAGTTAAACATAATTACTTTAAAGAGGGTGTGAAAATGAAAATCCCTTAACATATCCTTTGACCAAAGTGAAGCAAATTAGCTGGATTTTCTTAGTCACAAACTAGAATACCAAAAAAACATACTGAGGCTAATATGTGGCAAGTCTGTGAAATACTAGCAAATGTTTACCTGGTACAAGGTGCTATGCTAAAGACTTTAAATGCATCACATATTCAATACATACAACAATCCTGCTAGGCAAGTACTTATATATCTCCATTTTAGAAAAAAAAAGAAGTTAAGTGAAGTCAGAAATCTGCCCCAAGGCACACAGCTAACAAATGGTGGAGCTGAATTTAGAACCTGGATCTCTCTAGCACTAAAGCCCAGCACCTAAAACAGTGCAAAGCCCAAGGCAAGCTCTCCATAAATGTTAGTGCTACTTAAATACTACATTCCATTGCCTTACATAGGGCTGTAGCAGACCACGCACATAGACCTCGCTGCCACATAGCTATTGTGATTTTGTGGATTCTGCAGGCTCTGCTCAAATGAATAATATACCCATCCTCAGACTTAATTTTAAATGTCACTCTTGGATTTTATCCCTATAACATTGTTCTTTGGTTTGCAGAAAAGAATATATAAACCGTAAGGCAGAAGCTTTATTGAGACTATGTTGAATTTAGATGGAGGAGGAATAATCATGAGCATCTTAACAAGCAGAAAATCTACCTTGTGGATAAATTCCAATGTCATACTCCAACCCCCGCACCTCCCAAGGACCAATAGTAAGGACTAATGGTAATAGTAATATCAATAATAGTGGCTTTCTCTCTCTGCTAAGAACTACTAAGACAGACTTCTTGAAAATTAAGTGTTTTGGAGAACTCATACTAACTTGTTCATCCAAAAATAGGAGGTAAAAAAATTTACTTGGAAGTAGGCAAAAAAGAGGCCAAAAACTTGATGACTGGAAAGTTGCTTGAGCAAAAAAGGAGGTGATATCATTTTCTCTGTCTTGGAAGTAAGCTTCTACATAGCTGGACAGTTATCTAGGACTAAACTAGATACTGTAAGAGGTGGGACTATGACATACATGCTTCCCTTTGTCACACAATAAAATGTCATAATGCAATGTGGCAAAAATGAACATTAAACTTGAAAGGTATAAAAAAAGCGACATCTAAAGGACATCTGGGGGTGGTGGTTTGGAACCTTGGCTGCCCATTGATATTATCTATGGAAACAAATTTCCTGGCCTCCTATTCCCACACTTACCACCAAAGGTGATTTTCATTCTACATCTCAACTGTTAGTGTAACATCTGTATTTACAGTGGTTGGGAATTTCTTAAGTGAAGTAATTGAGTTGGAGACAAAAGAGAACTCCAAAGTTTGGGTCTGTCAGGCTATCATTTTACATGAGAAGGTCTGCTGACCACTAATGTGCTTTGTTCTTTAGAGTTTTTTTCAATTTTTCATGATTTTAATTTAAAAATATAATACATGTTCATAAAAGTGCAAAGAATTTTTAAAATATAAAAAATGAAAATTTACTTCTTCCCATCCTAATACCTTTCTTGTAAATACACTGATCACAGATTTTTAGCATTAAGTGTACTTTTATAAATGTGTGCAGATACATAAATATTTTCTATAAAAGCAAGAATATACTATCCATATTATTCTATAATCTGCTTTTTAAAAATTTTTAATTATGGTGTAGGGGAGGAAGACATTTCCTCTTCCCAAATGGGGGTTCGTCTGGCCGGAGAACAAATTAAATTCACATGAGACAGAATAGCAAGAGAAAATTAAACAAAGTTTTATGAGGAACTGTGGCCTGGGGCCTTTCTTCCCTAAGGAAGAAAGGGCACCAAAGAAGTGGGGTGCACGGAGTGGTTATATACTCCCAAACAGGGTGTTTCACATATGATTGAAATGTCCCTTTTACAATAGTCACGAGGCTGCTCTGTCAGCACAGCGCTTGATGGAAAGGGCGGCAGATAGGTCTGCTGTCTCAGTGAGCGCCGCGGGGTGGCAGGTGTGTTGCCTCGGGCTGGGGGGTCACAGATGAGCACTGCAATCGGTTCCAGCCTAAAGAAAGATGCTTAATCTTTAAGGAGATGCCAACATTGGGAGGGGAAGGGAAGTCAGTTACAGGAGGTTACCAGACAAGCACAATAAAATGCAGATTTAAGTCCTTGCCTTTGGTATTGATTAAGAGTTTCTAGAAAGAAGGTCATCTCCTTTCTTCTTCCTGGTACAGAGAGCGAGGCACCTTTTACAGATAGAGATTTACCTTACAAGTGTAAATGTGTCCTAACAGAGGGCAAGTTCCATTCCTCCTTCCCTGTCCCAGTTTATCAAAAACAATCAGCCTCAAATAATCCTGATGCCAAAGAGGCATGTCTTGGGGTGGCCAATTTCAGGTCGCTACAATGGTAAAATGTACATAATAGATTCTGGTTTCTGGTCTGGCATGTAAGAAGCTTGGAAGTCTTCACTCCATCCTAACAACAAGTACCAAGCTAAATGAACTAAAAAATGAACAACTCCCCTTAGATCCATAAGAAAGTTCACAGGGCAAACTACTGCCCCCAAAATTGGAGAAACCAACAGGTGAATACAGAGAATCACAGCTTATTGGAGTAGAAACCCACAAGCAAAAAGCTGCAGGAAACAGTGCCAGGGTAGAGAAACCTGAACTGTAGTTGATGAAATACTGGAGGCTCAGTGTGGACACCTCTGAGAGACAAAAACTCCAAGGAAACTAGTCACTGGGGGGGCTCTCAAACTTCTGTGAATTTTACCTCCTGGAGCTCCTCCAGGTTCTCATAGTGGAGATCAGAGAAAAATTCCCTCATGCTTCTGGTAGGTGGAAGGGGAAAAAAAGCCATTTTGAAATATGCCCAAACATTGTGCTCTTCTTAACAAGGTCTGTCCTCAGAAGAAACTATTTAACCAGATCCTGACCTGGATCTGGAGTATTATCAGAACCTAACTGAGCTGGGGAAGGAAAATACCCAACTCCAGCCCACTATAGCCATCTTGTCCCATCTAATGAGGGCAGAGGAATTGAGAAGCTCGTGTGCAGTTGACAGTCCAGAGGCAAAGGCTCACTAAAAGACTTGGACCTAATCGCTGGACTACAGACAACTTCTCCTCCCTCCACATCTCACCAAGACTTTACTAAAGGCCTTTTTCTAGCAGTTTTTTTTTTACTCAGTCCATAATGTCTGACTATCAAGAAAAAATTATAGGATATACTAAAAGGCAAAAAACACATTTTGAAGAGACTGAGCAAGCATCAGAAGCAGACTCAGATATGGCAGTTATGTTGGAATTATCAGGCCAGAAATTTAAAACAACTGTGATTACTATGCTAAGTATTCAACCGGATGATAGAGACGACCTGCAAGAATTGATGGGCAATGTAAGCAGAGAGATGGAAATTCTAAGAAAGAACCAAAAAGAAATACTAGGGATTGAAAACACTGCAAAGGAAATAAAGAATGCCTTTGATGGGCTTATATGCAGACTGGATGCTTTGAGCTTGAGGATATCTCAATAGAACCCTCCAAAACTGAAAAGCAATGAAAAAAAGACTGTAACAAACATAACAGAATATTCAAGAATTGTGAGACGACTATAAAGGTGTAACCTATGTGTAACGGAAATAACAGAAGGTGAAGAGAGAAAAGAACATAAGAAATATTTGAAACAATAATGACTGAGAATTTCCACAAATTAATGACAGACACAGAACCAGGAAACCACAGATCCAGGAAGCTCAGAGAACACCAAGCAAGAGAAATGATAATAAAAAACTATACCTGGCATATCGTTTTCAACTTACAGAAAATCAAAGATAAAAAAAAACCCTGAAAGAAATCAGAGGGGGAAAAACTTTACCATCAGAGGAGTAAAGACAAGAATTATATTTTACTTCTCTTCAGTAACTATGCAAACAAGAAGACATTGGGATGAAATATTTAAAGTATTGACAGTAAAAAACCCACCAATCTAGAATTCTGTACCTTGTGAAATCCTTCACAGTGAAGTAAAAAGAGACTTTCAAGACAAACAAAAATTGAGAGAATTTGTTGTCAGTGGACGTGTCTTGCAAGAAATGCTAAAAGAAGTTCATCAACGAGAAAGAAAATTGTATAGCTGAGAAACTCAGATCTACGTAAATAAAGGAGAAGCATTAAAGAGGGAATAAACAAAGGTAAATAATTTTTTTCCCATTTTTTTTTTTTTGCTCCAGAGCCCATGCTTTTTTGGGGGAGTTGGAGGCCAGTGAAGAAGACTGGCCCTGAGCCAACGTCTGTTTCCAATATTCCACTTTTTTTTTTCCTCCCCAAAGCCTCAGTACATGGTTGTATATTCTAGTTGTAGGTCCTTCTGCTTGTGCTATGTGGGACGCCATGTTGGCATGGCCTGATGAGCAGTGCTAGGTCCACACCCAGGATCCAAACCAACAAATCCTTGGCCACCAAAGCAGAGTACGTGAACTTAATCACTGAGCCATGGGTTCGGCCCCCAAAGGTAAAATAACTTTTATTTTTCTTATTCTTAATTGATGTAACAGATAAAACTTTTTTCAAAATAATAGTAACGATGTATCTGATTATGTATGCTTATGTGCATATTTGATTATATATATATATATACTTATATATAAGTGACATGAATGACAGTAGTGATTTAAGAAATGGCGTGGGAGGAATTAGGATTATTTTGTTATTATCAGATATTCACACTACACTTGAAGTGGTATAATGTTATTTGAAACTAGACAGGGAGATATGGATTAGTTTTAAATGTATAATGCAAACTCCAGGACAACCACTAAAGAAAGTTTAAAAAGGGAGGTGATATCAGCAACGTGGTGGAGTGAGCGTTCTCTCTCTGTCTCCCCCTCTTGAACTACAACTAAATGGACATTCACTATCCAATGGAGGAAGCCCACATAGTACAACAGGATACCTGAGAGACACACACAGCTATATATCTGAGGACGGATGGATTGGCTCCCTGGGAAGGTGCAGAGATAGATGAGCACATCCTGCTCTCCTGCGGTAGCCCTGTGCATGCACACGAAAGCTTTGCAATCTGCTGCAAGAGTCCAGAAAGTGGGAACATGCACCAGGGCGACCATAAGGGGGGAGGCAGTAACCCTTAGCCCGTGCTTGTGGTTTCTTTCCTGGTGGGGAGAGGGAGCCCACTGCACCCCTGTGCCACAGAGGAGTAGCCAAAGCTCGGGTCCCTGTGAGGAAGCCCTGCCCTCCAAGCACAACAGCCTCACCAACAGCAAAAAAATGTAAACAGAGACCTCAGCAGATCTCTGTACTGGGACAAACATTCCCCAGGCATGCACATAAGCACTCACAGTGCAGCTGAAACCCAAGAGAGGAAACAGGTCCCAGGCAGATGCAAGAATAGGCACAGTAGCTTTGAGCTCACTTGGGTTCAGTTTCCTGGCTGGGAGGGGGAGCCCACTGCTGCCCAGTGCCATCAAGGAGCAGCCATAGCTTGGGTCCCAGCAAGCAAGACCCACCTGCCAAGCACAGTGGCCCCATGGACCATGGACCATAAACAGAGACCTCAGCAGATCTCTGTGATGGGGAGAAGGCCTCACACGAGCACTCACAGTGCAGCTGAGATCCCAAAGAGGGACCAGGTCCCTGGCAGATGTGGGAATAGGTGTGGTAGCTTTGAGCCCACTGGTGATCAATTTCTGGTGGGGAGGGGGATCTTAGTGTGCCCCTGAGGTGCCAAACAGTGGCCCTAGCCCAGCAAGGAAGCCCCACTCAACAAGAAACGTTCACACAAGAGCCTGAACGCACCCCAGGCTCGGGCAAGCACTCATAATACCTGCACAGCTTCCAGCAGATGGGGTTGGGCTAGAAATGCTCCTCCTGCTTCCCCGTAGTGGTAACAGGGGGAATCTGCATCCTAAGAATACCACAAATGCCCCAATAAAAGATTAGTTCATCAATGTCAGAAACTGCAGCAACAATTCAGACTAGAAGGAAAATGAAAATTCTCCAGAAACCAACACTGAAGACACAGAAATATACAACCTAAATGATGGAGAATTCAAAATAGCCTTCATAAGGAAAGTCAATGACTAATAAGAAAACATGGAAAGACAATTCAAGCAGCTCAGCAATAAAATGAATCTCTTCACCAAACAGATTGAAACTATAAAAAATATCAAGCAGAAATTCTGGATATGAAAAACACAATTAATGAAATAAAAAATAATCCAGAATAATTAAGAAATAGAACTGATCTTTTGGAGGAAAGAATTAGTCTTCTTGAAGATAAAAATGTAGAAATTCTACAAGTGGAGGAGGAGACAGAACTGAGATTTAAAAAAAATGAAGAAATTCTTTGAGAAATATCTGACTCAATTAGGAAAAGTAGCATAAGGATTATAGGTATTCCATAGGGAGAAGGGAGGGAGACAGGAGCAGAGAGCTTATTCAAATTAATAATTGCTGAGAACTTCCCAAATGTGAGAATGGTTTCAGATTTACTGATAAATGAAGCTAATCGAATGCCCAATTTCGTCAATGCTAAAAGACTCTCTCCAAGGCATTATAATAGCAAAAATGACAAAAGTTTGTGATAAAGAAAAACATTAGGAGCAGCAAGGCAGAAGAAAATAACCTACAAGGAAAAGTCTATCAGACTTTCAGTGGTTTTCTCGGCAGAAACCCTACAGGCCAGAAGAGAATGAAGTGATATATTCAAAATACTGAAAGACAAAAACTTTCAGTCAAGAATACTCTATCCAATGAAACTTTCCTTCAGATATGATGAAGAAATAAAAGCTTTCCCAGATAAACAAAAGCTGGGGGAGTTCATCACCACTAGACCTCTCCTAGAAGAAATAATTAAAGATGCCCTCACACTGGCTACAAAAAGGCAAAGGTCTACAAAGCTCTGAGCAAGGAGATAAATTAAGACAGAGATGATCAGAAACCTGCAGCTCTCTACCAGAACGGGGAGGCAAAGGCTCTATTACAACTTAAAAAAGAAAAGGAAGGAAAGCATCAAAAGTAAGGATGAACACTTCAACTTAGCCACAAACTCACAAAATGAAAAATGGAACAATTTGTAACAGCAGTTACTCAGAAGGGGAGAGGAAAGAGAAGGAACCTGCTTAGGTTAGTGGAGATAAGAGACTATAAGAAAATGGATCAATATCTTTCATACAATCCTCATGGTAACCACTAAATAAAAAGTCAGAGCAGAGCCACAATTGACAAAAAGAGAGAAAACTGAGAAATTCCCCTCAGAAAACCAACAAAATGAAATGAAAGTCAGAAATACAAAAAAAGAGAAACAGTGGAAACATAGAACAACCAGAAAACAAGAGACAAGATGACAGCATTAAGCCCTCATATAACAATAATCATTCTAAATGTAGATGGATCGAATTCTCTAATCAAAAGACACAGAGTGGTGGGATGGATTAAAAAATAGGATCCAAAAATATGCTGCCTCCACAAAATGCACCTCAGCTCCAAAGACAAACATAGGCTTAAAGTAAAGGGATGGAGGACAATACTCCAAGCTAATGGCCAACAAAAGAAAGCAGGTGTTGCCATACTTTTATCAGTTAAAGCAGACTTCAAGTTATAAAAGACAATGAGAGACAAAGAGGGGCAGTATCTAATGATAAATGGAACATTCCACCAAGAGGTCATAACACTTATTAGTAATTAGGCACCTAACACACGGGCACCAAATTGTATAAAGCAATTATTAACAGACCTAAAGGGAGACATTAACAGCAACACAATAATAGTAGGAGACCTCAACATCCCACTTACTTCAATGGACAGATCATTCAGACAAAAAGTCAACAAGGAAATAGTATATTTAAATGAAACACTTGACCAGGTGGACTTAATATACATATATAGAGCATTCCATCTAAAAACAACAGAATAGACATTATTTTCAAGTACACATGGATCATTCTAAAATATAGACCATATGTTGAGAAGCAAGGCAAGCCTCAATAAATTGAAGAAGATTGAAATCATATCAAGCATCTTGTCTGACCACAATGTTATGAAGCTAGAAATCAACCACAAGAACAAAACTGGGAAAGTCAGAAATATGTGGAGTCTGAACAACGTGCTATGGAATAACAATTTGATCATTGAAGAAATCAAAGGGAAATTTAAAAATACCTGGAGACAAATGAAAACAAAAATACAACATACCAACTCTTATGGGATGCAGCAAAGGCGGTCATAAAAGGGAAATTCATAGCAATACAGCCCCAGCTCAACAAGCAAGAAAAATCTCAAATACGTAATCTTAAAATGCACCTAACAGAGCTAGAAAAAGAACAGACAAAGCCCAAAGTAAGCAGAAGGAGGGAAATAATAAAAATCAGAGAAGAAACAAATGAAATAGAGACTAAAAAACAGTAGAAAGGATTAATGAAACTAAGACCTAGTTCTTTGAGAAGATAAACAAAATTGACACTCTTAGCCAGACTCACCAAGAAAAAAAGAGATAAGGCTCAAATAAATAAAATTAGAAATGAAAGAGGAGAAATTACAACAGATACTGCAAAAATACAAAGGATTATAAGAGAATACTGTGAAAACTTATATGCCCACAAATTCGATAAGCTAGAAGAAATGGATAAATTGTTAGACTCATACAACCTCGCAAAACTGAATCAATAAGGAACAGAGAATCTGAATAGCCAAAACACAAGAACAGAGATTGAAACAGTAATCAAAAACGTCCCCAAAAACAAAAGTCAGGGACCAGATGGCTTCTCTGGAGAATTCTACAAAACATTCAAAGAAGATTTAGTACCTATTATTCTCAAACTATTCTGAAAAATTGAAGAAGATGGAACGATTCCTAACACATTCTATGAGGCCAATATTACCCCGTTACCAAAACCAGACAATGACAATATGAGCAAGGAAAACTACAGGCCAATGTCACTGATGAACTTAGATACAGAAATACTCAACAAAATGTTGGTAAACAGAACACAGCAATACATTAAAAGAATTGTACACTACAATGAAGTGGGATTCATTCCAGGGATGCAGGATGTTTCAACATCTGCAAATCAATCAGTGCGACACACTGCTTTAACAAAATGAGGAATAAAAATCACATGATCATCTCAGCAGATTCAGAGAAAGCATTTGAAAAGATACAGCATCCATTTGTGATAAAAACTCAATAAAATAGGTATTCAAGGAAATTACCTCAACATAATAAAGGCCATATATGACAAACCCCCAACCAACATCATACTTAACGGCAAAAAACTGAAAGCCATTTCTTTGAGAACAGGAACAAGATAAGGGTGCCCACTCTCACCACTCCTATTCAGCATATTACTGGAAGTATTGGCCAGCAGAATTAGGCAATAAAAATAAATAAAAAGAATCCAAATTGGAAAGGAAGAAGTGAAACTTTCGCTACTTGGAGAGGATATGAGTCTATATGTAGAAAACCCTAAAGAATCCCTCAGAAAACTATTAGAAATAATCAGCAACTATAGCAAATTTGTTGAGTACAAAATCAATATGAAAAACTCAGTTGATTCCTATGCACTAAAAACAAACTAGCAGAAAAAGAAATCAAGAATACAATCCCATTTACAACTGGAACAAAAAGAATAGAATACCTAGGAATAAACTTAACCAAAGAGATGAAAGACCTGTACGCTGAAAACTATAAGACATTGCTGAAGAAACTGAAGACATAAAGAAATGGAAAGATATTCCATGTTCATGGGTCAGAAGAATAAACATGGTCACAAGGTCCGTACTACCTGTAGCAGTCTACAGATTCAATGCAATCCCAAGCAAAATCCCAATGACATTCTTCACAGAAATAAAACAAAAAATCCGAAAATTTATATGGAACAACAAAAGACCCTGAATAGCCAAAGCGATCCTGAGATAAAAGAACAAAGCTGGTGGTATCACAATCCCTGACTTCAAAACATACTACAAAGCTATAGTAATCAAAACAACATGGTACCAGCACAAAAACAGACAAACAGATCAATGGATCAGAATTGTAAACCCAGAAATAAAACCACATGTCTATGCACAGTTAATCTTTGACAAAGGAGTCAAGAACATACAGTGGAGAAAGGAGAGTCTCTTCAATAAATGGTATTGGGAAAACTGGACAACTACATGCAAAAGAATGAAAGTAGACCATTATCTTGCACCATACACAAAAATTAACTCTAAATGGATTAAGGATTTGAATGTAAGAGCTGAAACCATGAAAATCCTAGAAGAAAGCAGAGACAGTACTTTCTTTGACATTGGTATTAGCCACATCTTTTCAAATACCATGTCTACTCGGGTAAGGGAAGCAAAAGAAAAAGTTAACAAATGGGACTACATCAGACTAAAAGGCTTCTGGAAAGCAAAGGACACCACCAACAAAATGGAAAGACAACACACTAACTGGGAGAAAATATTTTCAAATCATTTATCAGACAAGGGGTTGATATCCAAAGTATATAAAGAACTCTCACAACTCAGCAAAACAAAACAAACAACTTGATAAAAAATGGGCAGAGGATATGAACAGACATTTTTCAAAGGAAGATATACAGATGGCCAACAGACACATGAAAAGATGCTGAACATCACTAATCTTTAGGGAAACACAAATCTAAACTACAATGAGATATCACCTTAACACCAGTCAGAAAGGTTATAATTAACAAGACAAAAAACAACAAATGTTGGAGAGGATGTGGAGAAAAGGGAACGCTCATACACTACTGGTGGAAATACAAACTGATGCAGCCACTGTGGAAAAAAGAGTATGGAGATTCTTCAAAAAACAAAAACTAGAAATGCCATATAACTCAGCTATGCCACTATTTGGTATATACCCAGATGACTTGAAATCAACAATCCAAAGTAACATATGTACCCCTATGTTCATTGTAGCTCTATTCACAATAGCCAAGACATGGAAACAATCAAAGTACCCATCAACAAATGACTGGATAAAGGAGATGTGGTGTATATATACAATGGAATACTACTCAGCCATAAAAAAGACAAAATCATCCCTTTTGCAACATGGATGGACCTGTAGGGTATTATGCTAAGCAAAATAAGCCAGACTGAGAAAGGCAAACACCATATGATTTCACTCATATGTGGAATATAAGCAAACACATGGACAAAGAAAACAGTTCAGTAGTTACCTGGGGAAGGGAAGTGGGGGAGGGAGGGTACAGGGGGTGAAGGGGAGCATTTATGGTGATGGACAAGAAATAATACAACTAAAATATCACAATGATGTAAACTATTATGTATCTCGATGTGAAAAAAGTTTAAAAAAGGGAAAGAACTGATGTGCTAAGGAACGAGAGAAAATGAAATCATATAAAATGCTCAAGCAGAACCACAAAAAGCATAAAAAGAGTGGAAGACAAAGATAGGAACAAAGAACAAAGGCATCAAATAGAAATTAGTATCAAATGTGGTAGATGTTAATCTAACTATATCAATAAACAATATATCAGTAGTTTAAATGCACAATTCAAAAAGCAGAGATTGTGAGAGTGAAAGACAAAAAAGACCCAACCGTGTATTGATACTAAGAAAACTACTTCAATTATAAAGACACATATAAATTAAAAGTAAATGGATGGAGAAAGATATACCATGCTAACACTAATCAAAAGAAAGAAGGAGTAGCTATATTAACTTCAGACAGCTGACTTCAAAGCAAGAAAATTTATCAGGGCTAACAAGGAGTATTAGATAATGGTAAAAGATTCAATTCTTCAATAAGACATAACAATCCTTAACTTGTATGCACCTAACAACAGAGCATCAAAATATGTGAGGCAAAAGCCAATAGAAATGCAAGGAAAAATAGATGAATTCACTGTTATAGTCAGAGATGTCAACAACCTTCTATCAGAAATGGACGGATCCAGCAGGCAAAATATCAGTAAGGACTTAGGTGAACTCAACAACATCATCAATCAACTGGACATAATAGACATCCACAGACTACTTCATCTAACAACAGCAAAATACACATATTTCTCAAGCTCACATGAAACATCTACCAAAATAGACCACATTCTGAGCCATAAAACACTCCATAACTAATTTAAAAGGAGAAAAGATCATACAATGTCTCCTCTCATAGAAAAGTAGAATTAAACTAGAAATCAATAACAGGAAGATAAATGGAAAATCCCAAAATATGGGGAAATTAAACAACGCACTTCTAAGTTTGGCCAAAGAAGAAGTCTCAAGACAAATTAAAAACTATTTTGAACTAAATGAAAATACAACTTTTCAAAAATTGTGGGATAAAGTGAAAGCAATACTTAGAGAGAAATTTATAGCATTGAATGCGTATACTAGAAATGCTAAAAGATTTAAAATCAATAATCTAAGTTTCCATTTTAGGAAACTAGAAAAAGAAGAGTAATTTAAATCCTAAGTAAGCAGAAGAAAAGAAATAATAAGTTAGAGTAGAAATCAATAAAATTGATAGAGAATATCAATGAAACCAAAAGCCACTTCTTTGAAAAGAATAAAATTGACAAGTCAATATCCAGACTAACTCAGAAAAAAAGAGAGAGGGCATAAATTAATAATATCAGAAATGAAAGAGGGACATCACTACAGATCCCATGGAAATGGATAGGATAATAATGGAATGCTATGAACAACTCTATGTCCACAAATTCGATAACCCGATGAAATGGACCAACTGCTTGAAAGATATAGGATGCCAAAACTCACACAAGAAGAAATAGGCAATCTGAACATGCCAATAACTATTAAGGAAATTGCATCATCAATTAATAATCTTCCAAAACAGAAATCATCATGCCCAGATGGGTTCAGTGATGAATTCTATCAAACATTTAAGGAAGAAATTATATCAATTCTCTACAATCTCTTTCAGAGGATAGAAGCAGAGAAAATATTGTCTAACTCATTCTATGAGGCCATAATTATCCTAATACCAAAACCAGACATGGTACAAAAAGAGAAAGCTACAGACCAGTATCTCTCATGAACCTAGATGCAAAAATCCTCAACAAAATATTAGCAAATCAAATCCAAAATAGTATAAAAAGAATTATATACATGACCAAGTAGGATTTGTCCCAAGTATGGAAGGCTGGCTCAACATACAGACATCTATTAATGTAATCCATCACATCCATAGGCTAAACAGAAAAATCAAATAATCATATCAAGAGGTACAGAAAAAGCATTTGACACAATCCAATACCCATTCTTGATAAAAACTCTCCCTAAACTAGGGACTGAGGGAAAGTTTATCAACTTGATAAAGAATATGTAGAAAAAACTTATAGCTAATGTCATACTTAATGGTGAGAAACTTGAAGCTTTCCCATTAAGATCAGGTACTAGGCATGGATGTCCCCCCACATCACTCCTTTTCAATATCATACTGGAAGTCCTTCCTAATGCAATAAGGCAAGAAAAGGAAGTAAATGTATACAGAGTGGGAAGGAAGAAATAAAAATACCATTGTTCACAGATGACATGATTATCTGCGATGAAAATCTGAGAGAACTGACAAACCTTCTGGAACTAAGAATTTATTATAGTGAGGTTGTAGACTGCAAGGTTAATATACAAAAGTCAATTACCTTCTTCTATACCAGCAATGACCAAGTGAAATTTGAAATAAAAAACACAATATCATTCACATTAGTACCTCCAAAAATGAAATAGGATAAATCTAACATAATGTGTGCAAGATCTATATAAAGAAAACTGCAAGACTGGTGAATGAAATTAAAGCACTAAATAAATGGAGAGATATTCCATTTTCATGGATAAGAAGACAATATTGTCAAGATGCCAGTTCTTCCAAAATTGATCTATAGATTCAGTGCAATCCTTATTAAAACCCCAGCAAGTCATTTTGTGGATACTGATAAACTGGTTCTAAAGTTTCTATGGAGAGACTAGAATAGCCAACTCAGTATCGAAGGAGAAGAACAAAATTGGAAGACTGATACTACCGAACTTCAAGACCTACTATAAAGCTACAGTAATTAAGACAGAGTAGTATTGGTGAAAGAATAGACAAATACAGCAATGGAACAGAATAGAGATCCCAGAAATACACCCACATAACTATAGTCAATTACTCTTTGACAAAACATCAAAGGCAAAACAATGGAGCAAAGATAGGCTTTTCCACAAATCTTGCTGGGACAATTGGATGTCCAAATGCAAAGAAATGCATGTAGATACAGACTTTACACCCTTCACAAAAATTAACTCAAAATGTATCACAGATCTAATTGTAAAACACAAAATTATAAAACTTCTAGAAGATAACATAGGACAAACCCTAGATAACCTTGCATGTGGTGCTGACTTTTTAGCTAAGGCGTGATCCATGAAAGAAATAGTGGATGAGCTGAAATTCATCACAATAAAAACTTTTGCTCTGCAAAAGACAGTGTCAAGAGAATAAAAAGACAAGCCTAGACTGGGAGACAATATTTGCAAAAGATATATCTTATAACGGACTGTTATCCAAAATATACAAAGAACTTTTAACTCAACAGTAATAAAATGTACAACACAGTTAAAAAGTGAGCCCAAGACCTTAACAGACCCCTCACTGAAGAAAATGTACAGATGGCAAATAAACTTATGAAAAGATGTTCCACATTATGTATTATGAGAAAAATCCAAATTAAACCAACAATGATACCTCTATACATCTATTAGAATGGCCAAAATCCAGAACACTGACAACACCCAATGTTGATGAGGATGTAGAGCAACAGGACTCTCACACGTGCTGGTGGGGATGTGAAATGGTTCAGCCACTTGGATGACAGTGTGGCGATTTCTTACAAAACTACACAGACTTTGCCATCCAATCCAGCAATCACACTCCTTGCTGTACACCCAAAGGAGCTGAAAACTCATGTCCACACAAAAACCTGCACATGAATGTTAATAGCAGCTTTATTCATAATGCCAGAACCTGGAAGCAACGATGTCCTCCAGTAATTGAGTGGATAAATAAACTGTGTCAAAACCAGAAAATGGAATATTATTTAGTGCTAAGAATAAGTGAGCTATCAAGTAATAAATAGACAGGGAGGAACCTTAAATGCATAATACCAAGTGAAAGAAGCAATCTGAAAAGGCTACATATTGTATGCCTCCAACTGTATGACATTCTGAAAAATACAAGAACTGTGGAGATAAGATAAAGATCAGAGAGGAGGGGAGAGGAAGGATGAATAAACAGAACACAGTGGATTTTTAGGTTAGTGAAAATACTCTATATGATAATATAAAGCTGGATACATGTTATACAATTATCCAAGCTCATAGAAGGTACAAAACCAAGAGTGAATCCTAAAATAACTATGGGCTTTGAATAATAATGATGTGTCAATGTGGGTTCATCAATTGTGACAAATGTACCACTCTGACAGGGAATGTCGTTAACGGTGGGGAGGTTATGCACATGTGAAGGCAGGAGTTTATGGGATTCTCTTTCCATTATGCTCAATTTTGATGTGAAACTAAAACTACTCTAAAAAAAATAAAGTCAATTTAAGAAAATACACATAACATAAAATTTGCCATCTTAATCATTTTGAGTGTACACTTGCATATTAAATACATTCACATGGTGGTGGATTTAATCTCCAAAATTTTTTTCATCTTGCAAAGCTGAAACTCTATACCCATTAAAAAACTCCCCATTCTCCCCTCCTTCGCAGCCCGTGTCAAGCTTTATTCTACCTTTTTCTCTATGAATTTGACTACACTAGGTACTTTATATAAGCGGAATTATATGGTATTTGTCTTTCTGTGACTGGCTTGTTTCACTTAGCTCAATGTCGTCATGGTTCATCCATGTTGTAGCATGTGTCAAAATTTCCTTACTTTTTAAGTCTGAATAATAGTCCATTCTATGCGTATACTACATTTTATTTATTCATTCATTCATCGAAGGACACTGGGTTGCTTGCACCTTTTAGCTATTGTGCATAGGGCTGCTATGATCATGGGTGTACAAACATTTTTAAGACTCAGATTTCAATTCATTTGGATATATTTTCAGAAGTAGAATTGCTGGATTATATGGTAGTTCTATTTTTAATTTTTTGAGTAATCGCTATGTTTTGCATAGCAGCTACACAGTTGTACATTCCCACCAGCAGGGGGTTCCAGTTTCTCCACATCCTTGTCAACACTTTTGATTTTCTGTCTTTGGTAAGAGCCATCCTAATGAGTGTGAATTGGTATCTCCTTGTGGTTTTGATTTGTTGATTTGTATTCCCCAATGATTAGTGATGTTGAGCATCTTTTCATGTGTTTATTGGACATTTCTATATCTTCTTTGGAGAAATATCTATTCAAGTGCATTTTTTAATTAGGAGTTTTTGTCATTATTGTTGAGTTTTATGAGTTCTTTATATATTCTGGATATTACAATTTTGTCAGATATATGATTAGCAAATATTTTCTCCCACTCTGTGAGGTGCTTTGCTACTCTGTTGATAGTGTCTTTTCATGTACCGAAGTTTTTAATTTTGATGAAGGCCAGTTTGTCTATTTTTTCTTTTGTTGCCTATGTCTCTCATGTCATATTCATAACCTGCTTTTAATGTACCTTAAAATCTATTATAGACATAATTTTTTGTAACTGCATATTGATATATATTACTCTTTTTCATTGCTACAGGGGGTTCAACAATGCTCATGTAAGATAATTTATTTTATGCATCCCTTTATTAAGAGACATTTAGGTTACTTCTAACATTTTATTCTTGTAAGCCCTTTTGTAATGAATATCATTGTACATACATTTGTTTTCACATTGTACATCTTTCCCTATACAATGTTATTAGGAAGATTATCAGTGGATCAAAGGGAAGATACGTTTGTTATTTTGCTATAATTTACTAAATTGTCATTAAAAATTCTGCCAGTTATTGGATAACCTATTTTCTTATTCCCTTGGCTAACATAACTGCTATCTACCATTTCAATTTTTTAATCAGATGGATCAAGAATGATATATTATTGTTGCCTGAACTTGAAGAATCATGGTTATTAATGTCTAAACACTATCTTACTGACATTATTTCAATGAACTACTTGTTCATTTTTAGTCCATATGTCATTTGAAGTATTTTCCTTTACAGATTTGTCAAAGATATTTTTATGTTAAGAATATTAGCTCTATTTTATATATTTTTAAACATTTCTTTCAAATTTTGGGTTGATCTTCTAACTTTGTTTATGGAAAACAATATGTTTATTAACTTTGTTTTGCCATAACATCTGTTAATGGTTGTATATGTAGACTAGCAAATCTCCATTTGCTCTGAGTTTTGTTTATGACTTCTGAAAACTTTCCCTACCTGTAAGATTATAACAATATTCTCATATATTTATTCTACCCTATGCTAATATCACACCTACCAACCCTGGTACAAGATGGGAGGGGATAAACAAGGTTGTGAATACCAAGATAAAGAGGTCACTGGAGCCATCCAACAGGCTGGTTACCATATCCTATAATCAAAATAAACCCCATGGCCATGGAATAACTAGAATTGTTAATGATGCAGGCACTGGTATCTTTGCATTTGAAGTAGTAGTCACCTCCTTTAGTCTTTACTGTGTTTGGGAGAGAGATACCTTCCATCATCCCAGTTAGGGATTCTGAGACTTTCTCAGACATTCTGTGGATACATGTGCTCCACACTCCCTACTTCCTCTTGTGGCAGAATTCTTAAGCGTATATGCCTTATCTAGGTCCTATAATGCACCAGGCTGGGTGCTAACAGCCTCCCTATTGCTTTCCCAAGTGAGAAACTAAATAAATGCTCAAGTTGGTAGTCTCTCCTTGGCCTGCAGATTCAGCCAGCTTTCTACATGTTCTCACTAGCTGTCTGCCAAAGTTCACTCTCACCGCCAGCAGGACCATGGACAGGGAGTCCGCCAAATAGTAGGGTAGTGCAAGGAGGAGGCATGTGCAGTGCCGGGGGTGCCCATGGGCCCCTTGGGAGGATCCACAGGTGAGGGGTCCCAGTGGCTTGTGGATGAGCCTCCTAATAGCGTCTGTGAAGCAGTTAGTAGGATCTGTGTCTCTTTGATACGTTCCAAGCCCCGACTGCTAGTCTCCCAGCCACTCTCTTCCTAGACCCTGTCCCTAGTTGTACAGCTCATGACTCACTCTGGAAGGGGAAAGAAAGAAGTGGGTCTCTTTGTCAGTGTCCTGCACAGCTGAGGAAGCTGGGCGATTACTCACATGCTCTCACTTTTGCCCATGGAGAAATCATGGGTGTAGATGGTCTTTCTTGGTACAGATTTGTACCATATTGAGAGAAGGGTGATACAGGTAAAGTCAAACTGTTCCTCCTATCCTCACCAATGTGTCCAGTCTTGGATCTTTTTGCTCCATCCACATCCTGGAACTTTTCCTCTGGACTCCTGAACTTCCATAAAGACTCTTTTGTGCAAGGGTGATAATGACTTAGTCAGTGTTCCCTGGGGGCTCCCAGACCACAGCAGAGAAGGACTGGAAGCAGTTCACAAGCCACTTCAGGGTCCATAGTCAGATTAAATGTCTTTATGCCTCTTATCTGATGCATGGGTGGGTGAGACTCTGCCTGAGTCCCTTGGCCTGTGGTGCTGGATCCCACAACTTCTACAAAGGCACTTCTGTCTGTAGAAGGATGCGAGATTGTTGTTTTTGAGGGGGAGATTCGATAAGGGACGTCTTGTTAGACCATTTTGCTGATGTCTCTCCTCCTCAAAATGTTCTTTGGCTTTGATTGTCCCCAGATTCTACATCAGAATGGGGAGCTGGGAAGATGCTCTAAATGCCTGACCACTGCCAATGAGTGTAAGGAAATCTTTTTTGAAAGGATAAATGCTCAGTCTAGATCTTTGATAATTCTCATAGTTAAAGCCTTAGAAAATATGAGCTCAAACAGAAGAAATTCACCATACAAAAAGGTAGACCAAAACCAAGAAAAGAAACATGGACATAATTTAATAAAATTAACACATTATAAAATTGTGATCCAAATGTTCAAAACAGAAAATATAAAATTAAAAACAATAAGTAAATAATAAAAAATCAAATTGGTTTGATTTAAAAATAGTCGTCTACTACTTTACCCCCACTAGAATTGTTATAAGTCAAAAATATAAAAAAGAAAATGACAAATGTGTTAGTGAGCATGTGGGAAATTGGAATCCTTGCACATTGCTTACTGGAAATGCAAAATGGTGTGGCTATTGTGGGAAACATTTTGATGGTTCCTCAAAGAGTTAAATACATAATTATGAAATTGTGAAGGCTAGGAAGTCTAAAATTTATACAGCAGGCCAGCAAGCCTGAAATTTAGACAACAGTTGATGTTTCAGTTTTGAATCCAAATTCTATGTGGCAGCAGGCTGGAAAACTCAAGCAGGATTTCTATGTTATAATCTGGAAACAGAATTACTTCTTCTTCAAGAAACCTCAGTGTTGATCAGACAACTGGGCACCATATCCTAGCCACTTTGGCATGTAAAAATTAACCATCACAGCCACTTTCTAGTAGAAGCTTTCAGTGCCAGAACACGTTGGCCAAATCCATTTCCTCTGTTGGAGCCATGATCACAGCACATTTTGAGATAGAGTCTTTGTCAGTCCAAGATGCTGACCAACTCATTTTGGGCATGTAGTGTTAGTCAGAAATATACATCATTAGTTATTTGGGGATGTTTATTTATGTTGTATAATCTAGCCTTTTATGTGACACAACAGTTGTGTGTGTGTAATATTCTGTACTCAAATTAAGAAAACATGCCTTAAAATGGAGGCATTTTAGGAGATGAAAAAAGGGCTGGATCTACCACCTTATAGCAAAGCTCTCATACTAATGACATTTACTTTGTAGAACTTGTGAGTCTCAAATTATCTAAAGTTGTTGGTGCCCTAAAACTCATCAGACTGTGACCAAGTGCATTTAGTTGAGGGACATCTGAATGAATATTTATTGGAGGCAAGATCATCCATTTTACTGGTATGAATGTATAAGTCTAGGAAATATCACTGTGATATGAAAGACTTATTGTTGATTTTAAATATTTGGAGAGTGTTAACCTTCAAAATGAAGGAACACGGTATAAATTGGATGTTTGGGCTAGGATTTAATTATTCAGCAGTATTACTGAGAAGAAGCATAGAAGGAAAGTAAATTACATACTCTTCTCCTGCATGAACTCAAAAATTACTAATCTATCAAAGCAGTAATGTTAAAATCTGTTCCTTTTCTCAGAAAGCGTAATACCTGATTAAAGATCTACCATAAAAATGGACTTCCCTTTGGTCAGTGCAATTAATATTATGTTCTATACAGCATAAAGATCTCCATACCAGGAGTAATAATGGAGTACTCCAGCTCAGGTTATTTTGAGAACTTTCTTATCTAGTATCTTACAATATACTTAAAAGGAATGATGAAAATATCTCCAGAGTGGCTGAACAAAGCAGGACATATATTTGGTAGTAAGTCAGTTCAGAAGGGCTTAAATGCATCTTGTAAGCAGCATCTATAAAGCCAGCCGGGTCTCAGATGCCATTTATTTTATGTTGGAACAGTTTCACCACATACTCAGGAAGGTGCTTATACTAGCTTTCTTCCTAATACTGGGAGATAATTTGTGACAAATTGTAGGTCATGCATAAGTTATGTCTTCCTTCCAGTATGTCCTGACTCCTCAGACTTTGCCTATGGTGTAAAAGAAATAGAAATGTTCAATTATTATAGGAAAATTTAACCTCACCTGAAATGCTACTCAAAAATAAGGGTTGTGTAAATGCCTTGCTTTTTAGTTTGGCCAAGATTTAAAAAGTTATAATTTATAGGGAACCTCCTATCCTGCTGGCAGGATTTCACATTAGTAAAATATTTCCTTCCAGACTGTTGAACAGAAGAACTGAATGTTAAAAAAAAATACACTCAACTTTTGAATAAAAAATTTCACATGTAATATATTATCCTAAAGACAATAATGGAAAATAATACACTTAAAAGATGTATCATTGTATTGTTTGAAGTTGTGGAAAATGGGGCAAAATTTAAATAGCTCTTTATAGATATTAAATAAAACATGGTGTAGCATTTTCATAGAATTAATTGCAAACGTAATGATGGTCATTTGTATATAGGGTATATGTATATCATCCCTTTTTGTAAGGCACATATTTAAATTTATCTGTAAGCACATATACATAATATAATCATACAAATAAGTCCCAATGAATATTTATCAAAATACTAATAGTACTATATACAGGCAGTGTGATTGTATGATTATAAATAATTAAGATATTTACTTAATTCTCTTAAAATTTTTCTGAAATAAGCATATACTATTTCCTTAGGAAAATAATATTCTTGGATACATTAACTGAGTCATGTAGAGGTGGTCTCTAAGTCAAACCACAGACTTCATCTTAAATCGAAGCAGCCTCTTTTTGGTCACTTTCTTCTGATAAAAAGATGACTTTGTTCAAAAGTGTAAGTAAGCACAGTAGAACCAAGCTCAGATAATTATGATATACAAAGAAATATTATGTTGCCTACTAAATGTGTTTTCACCTCCTCCACGTTTTGCTCACAGTATTGTTATTCCTATTTATTCCAGTGGGGTTGAGTGTGTTGAAGAGGGAGAAGGGAATGTCGGAAGCAGAAGAATAATGACAGTAGCATTACTTGTCATTATTACAGGTAACTTCTTGATATATGATTCCATGGCTTAAAAAAAAAAAGACGGTGAAGTACACAATTTTCTACCATGGAAACTCTAAGTATGTAGTGAAAAAATGCTGAATGTAAGGATGACAGGAAGCACAAAAAATTACTAAGTAGAACTTTATTCCCAAAGATTGCTCTGCAGTTGACATAAATGGATCTGGTGAAGTGTTGGTTCTGTATTACCCTTCTTAATCTTATTAATTCCAAGAGGAAAAATGTCTCAAATACTGCTATGGGCCTTAACTATTCTTAACACAGAAAAATGACTGAAAATTAATAAAGTAACTGCATTGGTTAAGGAATAATCTTTTTATTGCTTAGTCCCTCATTCTCAGTGACTTTGGATGGTTCTATCTAATGACAATTGTTGAAAGATTGGAGTTACTCTGTTGACAATGGAGGTAGTACATTTTTGTAACTCTAGGACATATTCAGTGAGTGTGTTTTTCCCTGCTTAAAATGAATTTAAAGACCTATATGAAAGACTTTCAAACTATGCCATGCAGAAAAGAAAAAGCAAGGAAAGTAGTTGAGTCTCTGGGCTCAGTTTCTACTTCAGTGAGAAGAGACTCAATTTTATCTGTTAGTCAAAAAAAAGTTTTAAAAGCACTGGGACTCTATCTTCAATCTCTAGTGGGTAAAGACTCATGAATTTTTACTGTAGTTCCCAGGAGAAAAATATGCAGGGGCAACATGACCATCCTCTTAGGCTCAAATATTCTGAAAAATAGTTTTAGTCATGACAATGAATTGTACACTCAAATTAATACTTTTCCCTTAACCTATAATTCATTCATAATTAAACATCTTGAAAAATCTTAGAAGAGTTTATTAAGTTCTATAAGAATTTGAATAGATCATTTTTACTTCCATATGGTCCAGGTTCTAACTTCATGCCCTCAAAATGGTAGGTTTCTAAGATAACTTTCTTCTGAGCTGGATAATACTTACCCTTCATCTGTGTAATGCCTTTACTTGCAGCATCATTCAATGTGCACTGGGGGTAGAGTAGGAGAAGGAACATTCGCTTTCAAATTTGAATATCTAAGTTTAAATCTCAGTTGTGTTATTATCTATATAAATTTCAGCAAATCTATTAACTCTGCTCACTCTCTGTTCCCAAAAATGTGAATAAGAATATCATGTCACAGTTATTATAAAAATTTACTGAGATGGTTTACTAACAAATTCATTCAACAAATACATACTGTGAATCTACTGTGTGCAAAACCATTAGTAAGCACTGGGGATACAGAGTAGAACCAATCAGAATGAAGTTATAGTCATGTAATCCTCTCATGATTTTGCCAATAGTAAAGTCATGGTAACTACTTCACCAATAGTAAAGTGAGTCAATATGTCATGCAAATAGTGGTAAGTACTGCTAAGATTCCAAAAAAGGAATTATGAGAAAGAATTATCTGGGATACTATTGATAAGGTGAAGAAAAACTTCTGTAAAGAAATGACATTTAAGCTGAGACCTGAACAATATTAAGAGATTACCAAGCAGAGTGGGAAGTGAACAATCTGAGGAAGCTCAGATGGACATTAAGGTGAGAAAAAACTTTAGATTCAGAAATAAATGGGAGCAATTAAGTTGTCCTTCATATGTGAATGGATAAGACAACTGTACTACATCTGTACAATGGAATATCATGCAGTGATAAAAAGAAATGAGCTATCAAGCCACAAAAAGACATGGTTAAATCTTAAATGTGTATTGCTAAATGAAAGAAGCCAGTTTGAAAAGTCTAAATACAATATAATTCCTATTATATGACTTTATAGAAAAGGCAAAACTATAGAGACAATAAAAAATATCAGTGGTTGCCGGGGATTTGGGGGAAGGAGAAGTAAGCTTGGCTCAGTAAATCACAGGGGATTGTTTAGGGTGGTAAAATAATCTTGTATGATACTATAATTGTGGATATATTATATTATATATTTGTCAAAACCCATTGAACTTTACAGCAAAATTATGAATCCTAATATATGCAAATTAAAAAAAAATCTAGGAGTTTGGTGGAAAACCCAGGGTGGAATGCAGAATGTGAAAAAATAATTGAAATGAATGAAACAACGTGAATGGATGGAGAATGAGCTTCTGACCTAAATAACTTTGGAAAGTGGAGTCTGTAAAACTAAAGGCAAAGTTTATAAAGTTGTATCCCATGGGGATGGGGGTTAACAATTCTGATGCTTTTATTCATGCATACTAGAAATAAAAAATTGTCAATGAATGGCAATGGTGGTAGGCAAGTTTTCACTGTTGTAGTGGGAAGTTACAGATAAAAAAAGAGGTTGTAAAGATCCAAGTGGTAATGGATTACAATTGGAGACATCAGTACAAACTCATTGTAAACTTAATATAGATGCAGATGGCTGCTATGGAGATACGCATACATAAGTATATACATGTGTTAGTATATACACATGTATTTCTATACTCTGCCAGGTGCCAGAGTCTAGAAGTAATGACATTGCCGTAGCAATGAGTACACCTAGCACCAGGTTTTGGTTTGTAATGATATTCTATAATAAAAGAAACCAGGATTCCTTGGAGAAATTGCTGATTTTAGTACAGGGACAGTAAATATACAAGATGAACCCGGAACATCTTGTAGTAGAAAGAAGTAAGAAAATGCACAGGAAAACAAAAACAAAAATTCGTAATAATGGGAATATATCAAAGGAAAACTGGAGCCAACAAAAAGTGCTACCAATAGACAAAGCTGAAGGAATTTGACCAAGAAAATAAAGTAGCACTGGACTAAAACTCCAAGTATGAAATAAATATCCCAGTCTTCATGATATGAATAAGTGATTCAATAAATTAATAAACAGGAGAGAAGAGACAAATCTCCTAGTCAGAAGGATTCCAAATAATTTAGGTACCTATTCTGCTCTAAAGGAGGTGGAACGTAACTCCTCAATCCTTAAGTGTGGGCTATGCATTGTGACTTCCTTCCAAAGAGAAGAGTAAGGAAAGTGAGAAAAATATGAGTAAATTTACCCTGTCAAACACTACCCTAACCAGGCTATCAAGGTCAACATCAATAGTGATAAGTCATGTTGAAAGTAGATACCCTTGATATAATATTATGGGAAGAGCATGTTATCTGCATGGTCTTTCTCTCCAGATACCTAATCTCAAGTCTAATCATGAACGAAACATCAGACTTATTCCAACAGATGGCTGTTTTACAAAATACCTAACCTCAAAGTTGTCAAGGTCATCATAGTCAAGATAAGTCTAAGAAACTGTCACAGAAGGGCTAGCCTGGTGGTGCAGCTGTTAAATTCGCACATTCTGGGGCCTGGGGTTCACTGGTTCAGATCCCTGGTGCTGACCTACACCCCACTCACCATGCTGTGGCGGCATCCCACATACAAAATAGAAGACTGGCAACAGATATTAGCTCAGGGCCAATCTTCCTCAGCCAAAAAAAAAAAAAAAACATATAATATGAGATGTTAATAATAGGGGAAACTGGCTGTGGGGTTTATGGGAGCTCCTATACTCTTCTCAGTTTTTATGTAAATGTAATACTGTTCTAAAAATGAAAATTCATTTTAAAAACTGAAAGAAAGACATCTGAAACAGAGTAAGTAAAGGAGAAGGGTGATAATACAGCTGCAGAGCGAGGTAGGGGTCACATGGGGCTTTGTAGTCCACGAAAATATATTTGGAATTTCTCCTTGGTGCAATGGGACGCAAATGGATGATTTAAATAGGGTATGTGACATGATCTTGTTTATAATTTAAAATAATGATAAAACTCTAGCAGCTGTGCATAAGAATGGATTGAAATTGGGGTGGGTGGGACCAGATAATGAGGATTAAAACAGGAGCAATACTAAAGAAGTTCTTGTAATAGTACAAGATAGAGATGATAATAGCTGTGAAGATTTGGGTGGAAGTACATGAATTTGAAGTATACTTTGGATATAAAATGGAAAAAGTTGGTTATACATTGAATGTTGGGTTGAAGTAGAGTGAATTTTCAATAATGACTTACATATTTCTAGCATTATGGTAGAATAAAACTTACAGAGATGTATAGAAATCCAGGAGAATGTTTGGAGGGAAACATCCAGAATTTTGTTTTGAAAATGTTCAATTTGGGAAGCTTTGAGCCATCTCAGTGAAGATATCAAGCAATCAATTGAATATGCTCAAAAGAGAGGTCAAAATAAGAAAGAAATTTTGGGTAGTTAAGGCATTATAGATGATATTCACAGACATGAAAATGAATGAGGTCATCTGGGAAGAGAGAATATGAAGCAAAAAGATGGAATGAGGGAGAACCCAGGCATCTGAATAGACTAGTAGGAGCTAGTGGGGAAAATATAGATTGACAATTTGGGAACATGGCAATGTGTTTCAAGACGGAAGTGCGCAGCTCTACTGTATGCTGCTATGAGTTCTAAAAAGATGAGAAGAGAAAATGTTCTATTGGATTCAGGAATATAGTGGTCACTTTTATGTCTTAAGAGCAGTTTTGTATAATAGTAACCATCAGTGAATGGTAGGTGAGGAAGTCAGTACAGCAGATGTTGAAACATTTCTTTCAGAAAGTTTGAGTGTTATGTGGAATGAGAAATAGGGCGGTAGCTGGAAGGAGATATGAAATAAATTAGGATGCTTTCAGATAGATTTATTATTAGAGATTCGAGGAGAATAGTGGGTTCATTAAGAAAATGAGAGGTGATGAAATCTGGAACATATGTAAAGGTATTAGCATTTTATTCAAAGAGAAACACTTCCTTTATTGTAATGATGGAGAAAGAGGTGGATAGAAGGAGAAGACAGTGATTGATGCAAAGAGTAAGACATTTAAAAAAATCCGTGGTGGAAGAATGGAGGAATTCCTTTTTTAATTGTTTCTATTTTCTCAGTAAAGCATGAGGTGTATTAATTAGCTGAAAATGAAAGCAGAAGGGAGAGATATTACTTTTTTAGTATTGTGGTTCATGTATGCAATAGATATTTTTTAGGATAAAGATACTAAAGAAATATGATCAAACATCTTGCAGTGTCAAGAACTTTTTTAAGGAGGCGATCATGACATTATAGAGACGATGTTCAGGTGCTTGGGTGCAAGAATAGAGAATGCAGTTGGTTTATTGCATCTCAGGTTGAGGTTTTGACAGAAGGAGAATGTACAAAGAGAGATGGGTGAATTAATAAAATGCTGAATATAGGTATGGGTCATAAAACGCAAGCTGGATGAAAAGGGAAGTAGAGGCAGAAAAAGTGTGTTAAATACCTCATAAAAGGTACAGAAGTCACTGGATTATAAGTGTCAGTGGATTGTATTGGTAGGGCTAATTAATGCTGGCTGCCACAACAAACCAACCTTTAAATTCTCATTGACTAGCACAACAAAAGGTAATTTCACAGGCAAGAGAAGTTTGAAATGTGTTAGTGAGGATTTTATTCCATCTAGCAATTGGTTGGTTTATACTCCTCCATTTTGTGCTCCTGTCATCTCAATGCATGACTTCTGAAGTCAGTTAAGCAGAAGAAGCAAAGGATAGAAGACGCACATGCTATCTTTACTGTCTATACTTTAACTTTGGACTGAATTTGCTCTAAGGGAGTTTGGTTTTTGGGATATTTGACAAACACTTCCTCTGCCACAGAGACCAAAGGTTGCTTTCAATGTCAACCTACATTAGATGAGCTGGGAATATAGAAAACTGTAGCCAGTTTGAATCCTTATGTTGAGAATTTACAGTGTTTCTTAATAACAAAATCTATGGCATGACCCAGGGCTTGTGTGGCTAAGATAAAGAGGATGACAAGGGCTTTGCAAGTGAAGTTGTCAATAACTGAACACAGACACAAATTTCAATGAAGGATTTCTGTAGATTTCAGCAATAAGATTGAGAAGAGAAAGTTATAGGTATATGGCGTAAACTTGAAAAGAACTAAGAATTTTAGAAAATGGAGGGGAAATTTATGAACTAGAAGAGATACTGAGGAATGAGAATGGAGCCATTGTCAGTTCCCTACTGTGAGATACTTTGGATGTGGGAGGATGAAGTCTCCTTTGGAGAGGGGATTTGATGACATCAGAAGAGATCCAGATTCTAGTTAAGGCAAGATGATTGAAGAAATGTTCCAAGAAAAGACTGAGAATACTAGAGAGCTTGTATATGCACAAGCCAGTATAGGGGTAGAATTTAGAAGGGAAGGTGTGCAATGGGGTCAGGTGAACAGATGAGAGCTTGTGTAGGTCATTATGTGGATGAGATTTCAAGTTGCAGTCTTAAATACTATAGAAATATATATAGAAAATATATATAAAAGAAAGAAAATACACTGAAAATAAAATGTGTAGGAAATAAAATATAAACCAATTCTGTGATTAGTTTGTTTTTTCTGCTATTTCAAATTTTTATTCCTTTTCGTAGGTCTATCTAGTCTGCAAATCTCCCTGAATAAGCACTGTATAATCAATTTCCCTGTATGTTTCTTAGCAATTATTGCATATTTCTGGACATATTATCTATGTCCTTCGAGCTATCTAAAGGTAACTTGTCAAAGTAGTCATAGCTTATTTTTACCAGGCAACTCTTGAATTAATAGGTCTTTTCAGTGACTAAAGTAACAATATAGAGGAAAAATCAATGTGATTATCTGAAGTCCATCATTTTCCTGAAAACTAAAGTTGTTTCTTCTGTGATATGTGTTTCAGAAACTCCCTCTTCCCCCTCTTTCTCTGTCTCTATCTCTGTCTCTCTCTCTCTTTCACACATACACACAAACGTATTTTCTATACATAGCCTTAGAGAAATAACGTTAAGAATTTGGTGTGTTTTATAGGTATAGACAAGGATAAACTTGACTGAGATATTTTCCTCTCAAAAGCAAATTGTCTTTGATTAAGCAAATAATGTCTTTCAAACTCTTCAAATCACTTGATCCATGACTGTACACACACAAAAAAATTTTCTGCATTATATTTCTCTTTTTCAAAAGGCGGGGTTGGTGGTGTGAATTAAGAAACTGTCAAAAATTTGATAGAACCTGGGATATGTTCCAGTACATTGTTTAAGAAATGAGCTATATAAACTATGAGGCATAATCCTGGAAAACAGAAGAGCCTAAATATTTCTGAAAATGCCAAAAAAAAAAAAAACCCAAAACAAATCCCCTTTCATGATTGAAACTAACAAAATTTGTGAGCATCATTTTTCATCCAAGATTAACAGGCTCCCAACTCCACACTTACACCCACCTCCCAACCCAATATTTCTCAGGATACCATTTTTACTGTTATTCTTCTGCCGAAAAATAGAAGAAAGCAAGTTTCAGGAAAATTAAGGAATATAGTTAAAGTTGTCCAACAGTGGAATGGACTGTTCTAGGTGCTCCCCAATCTTAGAAATGGTGAAGTCCACATGACCATTTATTAGTTAGAATGTAGAGGTGAATCTTTCACAGGTTGATAAACTTAAGTCTCTTCCACTACTTCTACTCCAAGGAATTTAAATCAATAATTTGACTACAAATGCATGGCATTTCTGCTGGTTTTACTAGCCTCAAGTATCAGTTTAACTGAATAATGGGTGATTGACATGCTTTGATTTAGTGTCCACAGAACATGTGTCCAAAGCTCCCCTCTTTCTGCCTGAACTTAGAAGACTGCATGTTGAAGGCTTGCTTTGAGCTGGTTCCTCTGGAATTCATGCAGCTTCAAATCAATGTCTGTCTACTTATAAGCTCTACCAAACCCAGGACTGCCGCTGACAGCTAAAGGGAAGAAAAAGGCTCCATACAGAGAGTCTCATGTACCTCCTGCCCCAGCAGCCATTCTGCTGTTTCTATGGAAACGTTCACCAGACAGCAGTATGCTGTACTGTGTAAGTGAAAGAGAAGGTATGTTCCTTTCATCACCACATCTCCTAGAGTGCAACCACTTCTTAGAATGAAAGAATATGGTGAATACAGTTCTTTTTTCTGACAGATAAATTGCTCAGGAGAGTGGTGAGTTCTCCTCAGACATTGTATAGTGCTACTTTTTCTCTTGCAGTTAAGCATTTCCTTCAGAATGATTTATATAAGATTCAGGAAATGAGGAAGAAAAATAACTCACATTTATAAAGTGCCTACTATGCACTGTGTACTTTGCAGTACCTTTATTTTTAACATTTCCCCAGAAGGAAATGGAGACTTAGAATTTATATGGTTTGCTTAAAGTGGCATAGCATTCAAATTGGAAAGCCAAGAGTAAAATCAGTGTAGGTCTACTTGCAAGCCCAATGTGTTCTTTGTGTCCTTAGCAGAAATGAAGGCCTCTGGGAAGCATGCAGGAAGACAGACAAGAGAGAAAGGGCACGGGTCCAGGACACAAAGAGCTGAAGCAATGAAAGAGGACCAGAAAGAGGGCAGAGAGGAGTGGTGGAGTGGGTTGGGAATAGGCTTGAAAGCTACTGATAATATCCGAGATCTGGGAGTAGATTCAGTCCAAAGGATACTAGTATTAAAGCTCAAAAGTAGGTGGCAGGTGTGGAGTCAAGCTGGTTAGATGATAGGAATCAAGGTGAGATTTTGAAATTAATTTTGTGATGTATCAGGCCTGCTTTAGTCTTTTGCTGGCAATCATCACTGACTCTGGGGAATAGTAAAAGAATACCAATTAAAATGTGCCATTTTATTAATAGTACTCTTCACATTAGGGAAAAGAGCTTGGGAAGGAGATGTATTAACACCTGACCTCAGCATGAAGCCTAGGTAAATTTTCCTCTCACACCAAATCTATATAGTGATGCCAACATACTCATATTTTCTGAGAGAAAAGAGTTGTGATTGGGTAAGTCAGATCTTGTATGTTTGTATGATATGGAGATTGCATAAATCAGACCTTGTGTAATCCCTTGTACTAGCTGTCTGTTTGAGAAATGTACAAATGTGATGTATCACACTCCATTCTTGCCATTGCTGCGGTCCTTATAGGTGATCAATGTCTGCTCTGACTACCACAGTCTTAGTAGCCCCATCTTTTTGTCCTGGATTTCTGATGCCCGCTGGAAGAAAAGGTCTCAGGGCCTCTCCTACACCTCTCTCAATTTACTTCACAGCGTCTGCTCCAAGAGAAGTCTCAGCACACTGTTTGGGGCAATGATTACATCATAATTCTACTACTCCCTCAGGTTTCTACGCCTAACAAAGCAGAAATCTTGCTTCTAAAATCTGTATAGTTTCTTCTCTATGTGGGGGTTATCTTCTAACTCCACTCCTATTCTCTCCTCTCAGTAAATATCTGAACTCTTCTTCCCATTTATCACATATTCACATTAGCCATTTATCTGTCTTTCCAGCTAGATTGTAAATTCCTTGAGGCCAAGGACTTTGTCTCATTCACATTTATATTTCCAGTATCTATCAGAGTGCATGATATGCCAAAGATGTTTTTTAATTGTTTGTGAATTGAGTTGCAACATCTATGTCGTTGAATCATATGTTGGCCACTGGATCCACATAAACACCACTACCCCTTTTTCCACATGACAACTTTTGATATACAGAAGACATTTAAAATGTCCTCCATCATGAATCTTTGTTTTTGGGTCCTTAGATCTCCTATTTCACCTATTTTTCTTATGGCATAGTTTGAGTTTGTTCACCATGTTGGTGCTCTTGTTTTCTGTGTTTCTCTAAAAGCATGGCACCCTAATGAGGAAAGATAGCTGGGAGGAATGTGCCACAGTCAAATTCTCTTTCCCAAAATATGTCTAACTGTAGTCCTGTTTATGGGTAGCTGTTTCTCATAGACAGATGGAAAAGTTAAAAAACTGGATGAGAAGGAGTGTCCAATTTCTTTCACTTTGTCTCTATTGAATCATTTTCTTTTGGATTCCAAATTTCCTCTTCCTTAAATATCTTTATTTTTTTTGATGCTTGTGTCCTCCCTTTATGCCAGTTTTCATTTTCTCAGTTCCAAGAAGAGCCATTCATTTTCAAGTGCTGATATGCGTGAATTTTGTCAAGTCTAGATGATGCCTATTAGTTGCTTATCCCCTGACTCCTGGTCAGATTACACACTGCAAACAAGAAGGAAAGCAATCTTCACTTAAGAAGTGGAGCTCAAACTATTCAGATTTGCACTTAAGGTTTTCTTTCATATTTTCCTAATGCATTTCTCTAGGCTGCATCCAAATATCTCAGCCCCATGTGTCCCACACTATGGCCAAAAGCACTTTCCCTGTTCTCCCAAGCATGTACACTTCTGTCCATTTGATATGCTCTTAATCATTCACTCTAGAACAAATTGAAATATGCTTGATAAGGCCCTACCTCTCAAAATATTTTCTTACTTTTGCCTATTCTCACTTTTTGGTGCTTCCAAAAGGCACCATATAATTTAAAATATATATATGTTTTTATTATAGCCTGAACTCTGGTTATCAATGTTCTCAGGACTGTTCCTATCTATAATGAAAATTTCTAGATAACAAAATCTCATTTTTATTTCTATTTCTGCAAGTCTGTGTTAGTTATCTAATATTGCACAAGATACCCCAATTGTAGCAGTTTAAATAAAAAACATTTATTATCTACAGTTTCTGTGGGTCAAGAGTCTGGGAATGGCTTAGTTCACTCCTTTGCTTAGAGTTTCTTACAAGGCTACAATCCAAACATCTGTTGGGAATGAGTCATCTCAAAGTTCACATAGGTAAGAATCTGCTTCCAAGAACACATGATTATTAGCAGAATTTAGTTCATCAACAGCTGTTGGGTTAGAGGTTGTCCTCAGCTGACTGTGGGCCATGTGGGCCTCTCCAATATGGCAGCCAGGCTTCTCAAAGAGTATAGGCCAAAAAGACAGTAGAGAAAGCGTGCTAGCAAGAGTCACTATCTTCTGTAACCTAATCATGGAAGTGACAGTCTATCACCTTTGCCACATTCTATTGGTTAAAAGTGAGTCACTTGGGCAAGCCCACACACAAAGGGATAGTACTAAATACCAGGAAATGGTTGTCATTGGGGGATATCTTAGAAGTCAGTCTACCATAAAAGCCCTTGGGTGGGATCTTGTACCAAGTTAACCTAATAATGTTAAATATATGCTTGGTGAATTGAATTGTACTTTTTCACACAAACCTATTAGTGGATGATAATTTAACATGTGAAACGTTCAAGGTTATTTTCATTTTTTAAAAAAGATGCTTATAGATAGCAAATCCTTGAACTATAAAGGTGGGAGGTTACATACTTGCTTCATATTAATTCTATCTCACATTTGTTTTCTCAATCTCTTTACAACTATAGTTAAATTTCTATATCTTTTTACCCTTCCTAATTCACCATAGTTTCTATTACTGCTCTAAAACAAGGGCATAAAAACAGTCCGTGGCATATCCTTTCTTGACCTATATTTGTTGCTGTTATCAATTCTGATTACTCTTTAACAGGTTCAATTTCTACTGCTTTACTTGCCTTAATGAATACTGTTAAAATAGTATTAAAAATCAAATTAAATTGGAATTCAGTGATAATAACATTACAGTATAGCATTTTCTCATTAAGGTTTCTCATACTAATATGAACTCCTGCATCTTTCGATTTACATACAACTGTTTCCTATGCTAACCTAAAATAGAACTTGTTATAGGCATTATAAAATGTTTGGTTATTCTGTATCCGAACATCTTGAAAGTCATAAAATGATGCCCAAGTTGTAATACCCTACTTGGACTTTGCATGCCCAATTGCTCACATTCACATTACTAAGCCACTTAACCTCTTGTGGAAGGTTTATTTCTGTTCTGTCCCAAATTCTTAAGACAACCCTGGTACTCAAGAAGGGTACTAAGGACTTCTATCTCATAAGCTTAAGAGTTTAGTATTAAATATTATAACCTGTTATCTCAGTCTACACTGACAGGGCTCTGTTATAATTCAAAAATTTTTTTAGTACATTTGTTCTGTGGGCCTCTCCCATAAAGAGAATTGCTGCCTTGTACTCAGTCATTTGAACATCTACCCAATGAATTCCTAACATAGACTCAGTCATTTGAGCTTCCACTCTGTAAGCTAAACCCTCTCAATGGCTGGATTTCTTTCACCGAATTCCAGTTTCCCTTTGACTAAGTTTCCAAGATCAATTTCCTTCTCACTTTTAAAATGTCCTTTTTACTGGATAAGTACCAAATTTTCTTGGCTAGACTGATACTCCAAAAATAGCAATGCATTTGTATCTTTGATGATTTATTGATTTATAACTTGGGAAGTTCCTATTTCACTTCAATTATTTTAGCATATATTTCTTTCCCTCAAAGAAATAGAACCTTTTTGCTTTCAATTTCAGGTCTCTGATTTTAAGATATGCTTTAATTCCAAGTTCTACACTTTGTTTTTATCCTCTGCCTGTTCAAGCTTCATCTAGCAGCCAACAATAAAAGCGTGGACTCTAAGGCTCAGACCATTGTCCTGAAACAATGAAGACCAAGCCTAGCATTACATTGAGAAATTCCCTTCCACTATTTGGTAGATTCAGGTTTTATTCTGCATACTGAAAGCCTAGTCATGGACGGTCTGGAGTTAACAAAACCTTTAGGCAGTACATTTATTACTTATAGATTGTATTCTGCTTCATATCATAGATAAACAGTAGCAATTAATTGGAATTTGTTTTGCTTTTATCTTACTATAAGTCCACATACAAGTGGTTGCTGACATTGGTTCGGTGATTTGAGGAAAGCAGGGCTTAAGTCTGAGAGAGTTTCCTGGATTTTTTGTCATGGTATCAAGGTGGCTGTTCTTGCTTTAGTCATCACAGGAAGAAGAAATGGCTAGATTGCAGAAGTGTTTGCCCAATATCCACTCCTATATTTCTTCTTTATTAAGAGAAATCTGATTTTGTTGAGGGTAGCAATGTGCCCCACTTAAAATTAAACAGACAAGTAAACAAATAAACAAGGAATTAAAAACAAACAAATCCAGTCCTATATTTCCTAGATTCTCTGAAGCTAGATTTTGTGATGTAACGCAATTTGACCTATGAGAAATATGCAGAAGTCACTAAGAAGGTTTTTTTGGAAAATTTTTTGGAATGAATGCTGATTCAGTTAACACATACCTTTTTGTCATTTTGTTTTCCTCTTCCTTTCTTCCAGAAGCATTGATATAAAATTCGAATTGCAGCCAGAGCTGACTTCCAGCTGTTATATCCTAGTTCAGTTGTACTGGTTGTTTATACACAGAATCCATTCTGACTGGACAAGTATCTATTCTTATTAGTTCCGTGTTCATGCCATACTGGTGTTTGTGAATATTGAATCCCATTGCTGGTTTCTGCCACATCTCTTGAATAATGACCAAAGAAGTTCCATGAGAGTTGCAGTCATCTCAGCTCTTATGCACTTGAGCTATTATACTGGTCCTGTATTATTTACTTCCCAAATATTTTGTTATCTGAGTATGAGATGAACCTCTTATCTTGTTTAAGTCTATGGTGTTTGCAGTTTCTGTTACATGAAGCTAAATACAAATGCTGACTAATAGAGATAGTTACTTGAACATTGACTTATACCCTATTTGCGAATGTTCTTTGGGTATACACAATCTGTTTAGTGTACCAATTGCCTACAGTGCTCACATTCAAAATACCCTTTGGAACTAGTGTTTGACCCCAGATCTCAGACTAGCCAACTGTGTAACCCTGATCCCACTGTCAAATTCTTGAGAAGTCTTAGCATTGATCTCTACATTTTACCTAAATCCCTTCCAGTCACAAGCAAGTTCTTGCATTAGTGTAAATATTTGACTCTGCTATTTTTCTGAGGTCAAAATTTTTTCCTGGCTCAGAGCTCCTTCCAGTAAATATGTACCCACCTCCTGGCTTAGATACTTTGGGCACTGCAAGTAAATTATATCTTAGTCAGTAATGTGCTAACTGAACACCTGGCTTATGTAATTTTCCATTTAGCATCCATGGTTACCATGCCTACAACCAGAAAAGCATGACTTCCCCATTCATGAATAATGCTGCTCTTTCAAACTCTTTGTTTCTATCATGGTATTATCACAATTATTCTGTTGGATAGTTCTGATGTAACTTGGGTAGTTTTTATCATTTCTTTTATTTAAAGGAGGAGAAAATATAAACTAGATCAGTCAGGTGACCTGTCAAAGATAACATGATCAACCAATGGCAGAGCTAGATTAAAATCAAAGCAAGCATCCATTAAGCTAACACATGCTTACACTAAGCAATTTTGCATAATTCAAAGAGTGGTAGCTATAAGCTTGCAAGCAACTGGGTATATTTAATTAGTGACTTTAAGTTATGTATAACATCTTTCAGTCTTATTTTCCTATTATTCTAAAATAAGTGGATGAAATAAAGAATAATTTTTTCCCTGACTCTAACATGATATATTTTTTAATTTATATGACAGGTATGTAGCAGATTACTAATTTTAATCATTCGCATATTAAAATAATTCTCATGTATTTGAATAAATAGTTAATATTATTTATTTTGTACAAGAGGCCCATTTCAAAATGTGGTATAGCTGTGATGCTAACTATGGAGTATAAAACTTAATGCATCCTCTTGTAAGTGGTAGATTTTTGCTATCACCATCCACTGAGTTTCCTATGCCAAAAACCTGGGAGTTATCTTCCATTTCTTCTTTCCCCTTACCCACTCCCATTACAAGTAATCAGCAAATCTAGTAGTTTTTATTAAGTATTGCTCCAGGTAACTTTTGTCACTATGTTCCTGCTGCTTCCACTTTTATTCTGATCATCAAGTGGACCACTAGAAATTATTCTCTAAGCATTTTTCTGCATCCAGTGTCTTCCTCTTTCAGGCTTTCTCCACAGAACCATATGAGTTATTTTACTTAAACACAAATCAAATCCCTTTGTTATAGCTTAAAGTATTTCGATATGACACTTCACTACCAAATAGAGTCTGCGCACACTTCCATTATCTAAATAAACCCTGCCTTTTCCTCCTCTTTCCATCTGTGTCTCCAATGCTTCTACCTTTGAACTAGAACCTTGAGCCATATCTAAATATGTGTAGCTTTCCCTGGACAACATGCTGCCTTTTCTTTTTCTTTTCTTATTTCCTCTCTTCTTGCTTGGGCTCCTCTTCCTTCTAACTGTGTGCTCTCTGAATGTGGCTTCATTTGCCTGGAAGGCCACATGCCTTTTTTTTGTTAGAAAATATCTTTCTGCAAAACTCTGCTCAAGTGTTGCTTTTCTGCTAAGATTTCTCTGACTTAGGGAAATTAACCCCTCTTCCCTGTGTGCCATCAAGGTGTCTTATGCAAACTTTCTGATATATGTCACCGGAGATTGTATGCTGATGTTGCTTTTCAATCTAGTCCCCTCCTTCTTCTGCTGCTTGAAGCACCTCTACCAAGACAGCACTTAATTAAATGCCTGGTACATGGCTGATACTCTCCCAACAGTTCTTTGAATAAATGTATAGACTCATATCAAGGAGAAAGGAAGGACTGAAGTGGAGAAAAAGTTGCAAAGCTTGCTTTTATCAGTGCATTGTTTAAACAAAGTAGGTCACCAAACCTGCCTACCAAATCAAAGTAAATGCACCTACAGTTAAACTTTTCTCTACCCAAGAAATGATTCTATTTATCACAAACTTCTTTATTTTGGGTGGTTCATATAGTTGAAAATTAAAAGAGCCTCCAGAATGGTTTTAATACATTTCTGGGCAACATAGCAGCCTTTCAATTTTTTTTCCTTTTGTGATCAGAGATATTTTTTTAAGTAAGAAAAGACAAGGTGAAGAATAGGGAGTATAGTGTGCTATTATTTGTATAAATGAAAACAAAATGTGTGTCTGTGTGTAACGGTGCATGTATTAGTTTGTATATGCATAGAATAGCTCTGAACAGTGGTTATCTTTGATGCAAATACTGTGTGGTCCAGACCAGGATGGGGAGGGATATTCAATTTTCACAGTATACTCTTTTTTTAATTTGTTAATTTTATTCCTTATAAACATGTACACAATTAAATAGTATATAAATTTTCATGATATGGTTAGGCAAATTTTGATGAAAATAGAAATAGAGAAAACATTACACAAAGGGACACATTTTTAGACTTTTTTTGAGCAAATCACCCAGGGTTTTACATCATTACCAAGAATTTTAGGCTCATTCAGGTTTAATTTTAACAGAACCACTGAACCTTCTAAACAGACCCAATAGACCTGTTTTGCTGATTCTTCCCTCTTCAAATTAGCCAAATTCACTCACTTGACAAATTGTTCTATCATCATGATGTACTCATAGTTTGAGCGTTCATCTCTAGGGATAGTAAAGCAAAGTCATTGCTTCGTTTATTCGTACAGATGGCTTTCTTGGATAAGTCACCCAAAACTAAATGATGATTTTATTCTCCAACACATTCATTACCTGAGCTGTTGCTTTTCTCAAGTCCTTTGTCCATTTGGTGAGATCAGACCAAGCCAGATAGTGGGAAATGTCCAAGAGAAGCAAGATTTATCCTGTCTAAAGATGAAAAAGATCTACTTTATGTTAACTCTTCTCTCAGTGGCAGGTTGTTCTCAGCAGAGACATATTTCAGCATGAACTCCAAAGTTAACTTTTGAGATGATTTATAAAGCAGAGGTAGGTCGTAGCTGTCCAAAGTAAATCCATTGAGAAATATTGACAAAGCAACCACTTCCTACCCTTTCATCACATCCTGGTGCTTAAATGAGAACCTATTCTTCTCAGGAGGACACTATCAGACTGAACTGCTGGTCCTTTGAATGGAGTTATAGCTTTGCTGGTGTGAACTCATTCTCGACAATGGTTTGCTATCAGCTATGAATCTCCATTCACTTCAGGGAAGCTGCAGTTCTTGAAACACTAGACACTGCACCTGAATGGATTGCTATTGACAACAAATTTTAGCAATAAGAGTAAAAGAAAGAAAGAAAACTCCTCTAGTCATAGCAATCACAGCTTAGACTAAGCTTGACATTGGGATCAGTATAGGAGGTGGAGTGATTGGGCCCCTTACCACTCCCGTCCAGAAAGGATAAAGTCACTGACACTTCTGGGGTGAAACTTTCCTGTGTTTCTCCCACTTTTCCTTTGACATAGGCTTGCCCTATAAATCTAGCTATAAATTGATTCCTTCTCATGTCTCAGAACAGCTCCAAATCCCAAATACAGCATGATTTCTAACTCTCAGCAGACTGACCTCTAATTAAAGCCATAAATTGAACCTAAAACATGGCCGCAGTCAAGTATAATGCCTCTTACATGCTATAACTATGATCAAAAAGTAAATGTATAGGATTGCCTCCAAAACAACTCATTCACACTTGTGGAAAAATTACTAAAACACCACAGCATGCTTCAAAGTAGATACTGCAAAGTAACTAGAAAATGTTTAGTTAAAATGACTCATGTTAGGGTATTCAGAAGAATATATCCTACTTCTTTGTGAAATAAGACCTGTAAACAAACTTTGATCTGTAGTGTCTATGAGCACCTACTCAGTGCACAACAATTTCATATTCACCACTGCCTCCTTCAATCCTCACAGCAACCTTGGTGACAAGTTGGGCTCTCCTGAGTGACTCTGAGGCAGAATTTAATGGACAGAAGTGTTATGAGAGTGTTACCTTAGGATAAACACATCTGAAAGAAGGGAGAGGGCAGCACGATTGGGCAAAAGAGAAGTCCAGTTGCACAGCAGGCCCAAACAACTTTGGCCAAACCCAAGGTAGCTCTGAAGCTAAAATACCCCATCAGAGTGTCTCATGTTGGCCTGAAATGTCCTGGTCTTTATGCCCCTGTGTCCCTCAGTCATTGCATAAGGGCTGTCCCCAAAAGGGTTGGCTTTGGGTGAGATGACAACTGAGGTGATCTTTCAAGGAGCTGACAGGCGAAGTCCACCTGTAGATATCATTGCTGTTAACCAGGGCCACAAGTTTTCCTTTGAAGGGGAATCTGGGCACCATGTCCATTATAACCTCATGTCCATTATAACCTCTAAGTCCATTATAACCTCATTCTAAAGAGAAGAACATGAGTATCAGAGAGATTAGGAGAAGTTGATATGTGCATGGTCTCACAGCAAGTGGTGGATCTGGAAATCACAACAGGGCTTGTTGATTCTAACTCCGTAGCTTTTTCCAGTACTCTAAGCTGCCTCTTCAGAACTTAAGAAAATCTGGAACTCGTTAATAGCATCCTACTTAAAAACTTTTTTAACATCTTTTTTTCAAAAACACCTTCCATTATTTCTACTCCAACATTTCTCAGAATGGTCATCTTATTGACTTCTTTTCCTCTGGCTCTGTATAATCATCTCTGTTCCTTTTCAAAAAATTCACAACCTGAACATTTTATTGTATCTTATCTGTTTCTCAATATCTCTGGAAACTTGCCCCATCAAGTATTCTTTCCATCTTACCTTCAATTTCTTTCTCATGGCTTAATTTTCACATTGCATATAACATACATTCAAGGTATCCTGTTCCTGAAAGAGAACTTCCCATAATGGCATTTCTCACTCCACTGCCTCCACTTGCATCTACTTGATGCCAATTCCCAGAATCCTTGAAATCTAGCTTTGTTCCGTTTTCTATACTCAGACTCTTTCTCAAAGTGCACTGCTGACAGAAATCTGCAAATGAAATACTCTTTTCTTTTCCTGTTGACTGCTCCATGGAAATCAAACTTCCTTCCCTTGCCTTTCACATCCCTGCATCTTTCATTGTGCCCTCTCACCTTCTCCAATTCTCTGGTCTTGTCTCAGTTCTCTGACACTGAAGGTTTAAATTATCCACCCTTCCCTCCTGACCCTCTCCTTCTCCTTGTTTACGTTGCTCCAGTGGTGAGTTCATTTTCATCCAGATCTCAAGCTATGATCACATTTTTGGGGTCAGGATGGGAATTTACAACTTTATTATACAAATAGGGTTAATTTTCAAACAAGTGATAGTTTAATAATCTTATTATTCATTGACAGAGTAATACACTTTAATTACTTAATGTCTTTAACTTTATTGTGTCTTTTCCAGATGTTTTATTTTCCACCTATTGAAATCCTAAGTATTCTTTGAATGCTGCAAAATCCCAAGTCATTCATTTTATTCATATATTTTAATTTAGTGTGTATGTAATGATCTTATAAGGTCCTTCAAAACTCATCATTTTGTAATTACCAGAGTAGGTAGAATATAGAAGGCATCAAAAATGTTTGTTCAATGACTTAGATAAATAAAACAGCATTGATTCAGTGGCTACATGGAAAAGTTCCCTGAGTGAAGATGAACTTATGTATTCAATGAATATTTCTAGAGTGCCTGTTATATACTAGGCACTGAGCTAGTTATAGAGTACATGGAAAAACAAGGTGATTTCTGTACCTCAGGAATGCATGAATAGTGTGGAGATAGACATGATTAATATAGTGGAGTTCTACAGTAGACCAGTAAGGGAACATATGAAAGTATCTTATATGCCAAATTCGATAGTCAGTAAAACTTCTATTTATTCAAAAGTAAGTAGTGTATTACATCACTTTCTACTTTCCAATTATGTAATTTTTATTTTATGCCCTCAGTTTTATTTATGCTATTTCTCTATCCATATATATATTGTAAAACACACACAAAAACACACACATATACAACATATTGTGGGGGAGGAAGAAATTTTCCTCTTCCCTTCTAGGTTCTTTTGGCTGATCTAAGAATTAAAGTGACATGAGACAGAATAGCAGGAGACAATCAAAGTTCAATAACATGTATACATGGGAAGAAACCCAGGAAAACAGTAATTTACCAAATGGCCAAAGCCACCACCTTAAATATCATCTTCAGCTAAAGAAAAGGAGGATGTTGGGGGTAGTGGTTTGGGACTTCAAAGGAGAAGAAGGTGATTCACATGGAGATGGAAATGTTTGGTAAACAAATGTTTGCTATTCCTGGCAGATACAATGGGACATGGAGGGGACTTTGATCAAATGGGCCTTGGCAGGTTCCTCTTTGCCTACCACACTTAGTTCATATTATACAATAGGATTCTATGGTGACAACTTCTTCCTGGAACAGGCCTTCTATCTTAAATGCTTTTAGGCAGGTAGGGGAAGATCAAAGTTTCTTCCTGAGTCTTTTGTTCTAAAAAATAATCAAGCCAAAGAGACATATTTTGGGATGGCAAATTCTGCTCCCTTACAATACACACACACATACACATTGAAGATATATGTTGTTCATAAAAATAACTGGATGGTGTTTCAACATGTGTATTGTACAATACAAATAAAGTGGGTAAAATTAGTCATTGACTATCAGCACAGATAATTATTTAGTAAACTGTTCTAGTAGCCTTTTCTACATTTCAAAAATTGTATCAAAACTGGTTTAGTAAATGAGTAAAATGATTGAATGACTATTTGAAAAAAATCAAAGAGCTAATAAATCAAAGTCTCAAAAATTTCGAGGAGCATAAAATCATCAAGTATAACAACATACTGTACAAACACATATATATGTGATAATTATTGTACATATATTGTGTATAATACTTACTTCCATGATTATTCCTGGCTCAGTTTGCTATTTATGTAAAAGTTAAAATATGTGTTTATTTTCTCCAATGGTGAAATGCCAAAAATAATATCCTATTTTCAAGTAGAATAACTCAAGTAAGGGACAGAGATACACAGAGGGAGAACTAGCCACCCCCCCCCCCCCCCCCCCCCCCCCCCCTCCGATGATCATAAATGAATAATGGAAGGCTTGAAGAGAGAAAGGTAATCAGAAACATGTCTTGTATTTATGACCTGTTCTTATGTGCCAGCACTCTGCTAGGAGCAACATGTATCAGAAACAATAGTATATGTAATGGAACCAATAGCATATGAGATGTGAACAGTGCTCTCAGTAAATTTACAATCTATTTGAAAATATAAGCCTAAGACAGTAAACAAACAAGCAGCACTCAGTTTTATTCAATGCTCACTGCAGTGCTTCTCAAAATTTTTCACCAAATTTACAATGATGGCAGAGAAGGATAACACATAACCTCAGCATGTTACATATGTGTATGTATTAGAGAGAGGCAGGAAGAGAGAGAGAGTGAAAGTGAAGGAGAAAGAGAGAGTGAACAAAAAGATGAAATGGTTTTGTGTTTTTTTGAGCAAGATTGTTGAGTGTCAGAAAATACAGGTTGAGAAAAATGGACATTAGCTTTTACATCCCCCTCACATTTCTTATTTTATTACTCCTGAGTTCAATCTTCCACCAACTACTAGTAATTAGATATAAATGCATTAACTAAGAATGACCTGCGTGCTGACCTTTAGCATTAGCAAAGAAATGAGAATAAGCAATGAGGAAAGGTGGGTGTGCAGGTAAGTTTTTCACTTTGCAGCCATGTTTGGAGGGGGAGGAAGTCCCTCAAAGCACAGATTGATGGTAGGTATTGAAGAATGAAATAAAATGGATTAAAACTCTATCTTTATGCCCTGGAAATTTAGGTCAAGAAGTACATCAAGGGCAACTTGTTGGGGAGTATTAATGGCAAAAATTACCTCAACTTAAGTGCCAGCATCTGTACATTGAGAGAGAATGAACGAGGAGAAACAAAGAGGAAGAATGAAGATCCGTGGAGCCTCTTTGTTTTTATCATGCTAATAATTCCCCATCTGACGTGCTGATTTGTGGTAACACTCTGTACATAGTCACCTCCACTATGCTCACATTATGTTTTCCTGAATCAAATGCAGATCTTGAAGCAAGTCTCCCAGTTCTTCATTATATAGGCCTGTGGCTGTCATATTTATCTTGGCTTAGAATTATTTGGGAGCTTTTAAAAATACAGACCTTTGGGCCCAAACCCAGAGACTTTGTTCCCTAGTTCTGGGGGGAGGCGGGGGACAGGAGAATTTGCATTTCTAACATGTTCTCAAGTGATGCTGATACTACTGGTCTTGGAACCTCCCTTGAAAGACAATTGCTACAGGGGAATCTTTGCTGCTAGAAAATAGACATATTCCACTCCAGGGTCCAATTGAAAGTTACATTTTCAAAGAAGCTTGTATTTGTCCAATTCTATAGACCAGTCTGCATTTTCTAAAATAAAATCACAGCATGCAAATCCCCGAGCTAGAACACTTTAAAAGGTAACATTTATTCAATCTTGAACCATTGTCTTCACAAATAAGAAAAAAATTGATTCCAATAACCCACTGTAATTACCTGTCTTTGCTCATTGTTCATGCCCCAGGCTAAAATGAGAAAGTAATGAGGTCAAGATGGAGATCTCCTTTGTAGAAATCAACCAGATCAACTTCTGACAATATAAGACCAAATTCTATTTAGATAACGTTCCCAAAGTAGAGGGGCAAAGGTAATAAAGAATATAAATACTTGTATCTGAGTTGTGTAGGGGAGGAGAATTTGCCACCCCAAAATGTATCTCTTTGGCTTGATTATTTTTAAGAACAAAAGACTCAGGAAGAAACTTTGAACTTCACCCTAACTGTCTAAAAGAATTTAAGATTGAAGGCCTATTCAAGGAAGAAGCTAATATCACAGATAACTATAGTATAATCTGAACTAGATGTGGTAGAAAAGGAGGCACCTGTCAAGGTCCATTTGACCAAAGCTCCTTCCATGTCCCATTGTATCTGCCAGGCATGGCAAACGTTTATTTACCAAACATTTGCTTTTCCATCTCCATGTGAATCGCCTTCTTCTCCTTTGAAGTCCCAAATCACTACCCCCAACATCCTCTTTTGTCTTTAGCTAAAGAGAATATTTAAGGCAGTGGCATTAGCCATTTTGGCAAATTACTCAGTTTTCCTTGGTTTCTCTCTTGTACACATGTTATTGAACTTTATTTGATTTTCTCCTGTTATTTTGTCTCATGTCACTTTAATTCTTAAATCAGGCAGCAGAACCTAGAGGGTAGAACAAAATTTCTTTCTCCCCTACAGTTGCATCTTCTTTATGACAAAAATCACAATACATTGCCTATTGGCATCTCAGCATTATTCCACCTAACTTTTGCCATCTTCTCTAGAGGCCTGAAAAACACCTTTCTGAGACTCCCTTTCCCTGCAGTGTTCTGGTTTCTATTGTACCAATGAGAGGCTCTTGCACAAGATTTGGAAGAAGGGAAGTCATTACTACTCCTGCAGTGGCAGGCAGGTGTCTGGCCCACTGAGCACAGGTATGAGAGCTCTAGAGAAGGCAGCTGTGTGTGATTTGATGGAGGGAGGGTGTAAAGTTTACCACAGATTTCCTATTTTCACTCAATTTGATGCTTCAGGCAGATAAGATTACTTCTGGGTATTCTCCATAGGTCCTTTATTTCCTTAATTCCTGCACATGGGCAAAGTCTTTCTTACATTCGACTGGTTATCACAGACAATTTTTTAGTCTTTCAGATTTTATTTTTGACATATATTTGACTGTAGAATTGATTGTAAATAAAATATTAGAGAGTCTGCTTGCTTATATCTTATACCAATGAAAGCCAGACATGTACAGGTAAAATGGTATCAGAAAGCTTGACTTTAGTGATGTTTAAAGCTCATTCAATCCTGATGACATGAATAATGAATTATTGCTATTCATTTGTTTCCTTTGGAAAGTTTTCAAAAGTTTTGGTGACAAATAATTGGTAGTTGACTTAGACTCTCCGTAATTTGCAACTGTGTTTCCAATTTCAAAAGTTTCTCTCTATGAGTCAGCCCTGGTGGCATAGTGGTTAAGTTCAGCATGCTCCGCTTCTGCAGCAGGTGTTCAGTTCCCGGGTGTGGAACCACACTACTCATCTTGTCTGTCAGTGGCCATGCTGTGGTGGTGGCTCACAGATAAAAAGAGGAAGATTGCCAACAAATGTTAGCTCAGGGCAAATCTTACTCAGCAAAAAAAAAAAAAAAAAAAAAAAAACTCTCCATCACCTCTTTTTTAATAACTGGTACATGCTTGTAGATGGATGAACTGGGGTTGAAACTTTGGGACATTTACTGTCACAGAATCCTGAGTCACACTCATTGTTGATGGTTTTTTGCTTATCAACACTAACAGCTCCAGTCTTTTCCACCTTAGAATCATTTTTTGATTCCTGAGAGAACTGAGTGTTTAGTCCTTTGATGTGGGTCTAATAATTTCAGAATATATACTCCAAAAAAAGTTTCCCTTAAAAACACATCTAACAACTTATCAAAACCCTTTCAACATCTGTGTTGAGTACCAGCATATACAATTTCTTGAAATTTGCAATACTGGTTGGTATTTTTTTATTAGCCAAAACTGTATCCTTCTTAGACCTTGAGATACTTTCTAAATCTAACATCATGGATAGAGTATGATACTACATGTTCTGGGACTACAAATCATAGATTGCTTAAATCTCAAACTCAAGAATGGATCGTAAACATTATCTTATGATCTCAACCTCCTTGGTTACATTACTCTTGTAAGACCACAATGCCTAGACTAAAAAGTTGGCTTGGCAGTGACATTTCCTGAAACTAGCCTATTGTTATAATTTGTACAAATAACAAAATTCAAAGTCTGATTTACCTGTGCATTCCAGCAGGCACAAAGTGCATGGGCACAGAATGCTCTCCAGAAGAAATACTGAGGCAGGATTCTAGTCTCAAGTTTGTCAGTCATAAGCTGTAGTTCCTGGGCAAGGTGATTAACTGCAGCTTCATTCCACCTCAATGTCCTGTTCTTCAAAAGAAAACTGCTCTTTAACAATCAATGAAAAGGTCCATCACAACTATAGCATTTTTCAATACTTACAATAGTTTCATAATACTCACTTGGTGTGTCCTCATTTAGTTTTAGAATCCACTTTTAAGAAAAGTCTTGAATGTAATTCTATTTCATTGCAAAAACCCCGTGCTTTTATATGCTTAGTCTATTATATAATTTCAGTAAGACTAATATTCAATCAAGGAAACATTACTATAAGCAAGAACCATACTCCTACGTGACAATTAGTTCATAGTGGTCCCTTCATAATGGTAACTTAGGCCAATGATGAATTACTTTCAAATAAGTGCTGCCTCTATTGGAGAATATATAACTGGCTTTCACAAAGAGCTGTGTGCTTCAAGATACTGACTTTCATTTACTATGACAGTTGGATTTGGATTAATTGTCACATTTCACCAGATTGGCACTGGAAAAAGCTGCAGAAGTTCCTGAAACATTCTCATACTTCTAGAACCAGTGCAGAAAGTAAGCTATCATTCAGGCACTCTACAGTTAGTGTTTGGCACCCTGGATTAGACAACTGAGAAATACTGTCACTCAACCCAGGACTAACTTTCTTCTTGGGTGACCTTTTCCTTTAAGACAAGTGCCTCGATGGTTCCTGACATTTGGAACAAAAATTAAAAAAAAAATAAAATAAAATTTTAAAAGGTCAAAAGTTTTCTAAAATCATGTTGTGTAAAATGTTTAGATCTTGCAAAGTGACAGCTAGAAGAACTCTGGGTGCTGTTAAATGCAAACATTCTCTTTCCTCTGCATTAATGCAACGTTAAAATTGTTCTATTTTAAAATAAAAGTCAGAAATGCAGAGATATTGTTCCCATAGCAGCAACCATTTTTTTTTCATTCTCTGTAGATGGTTTGTGAGATTAGTAATTTGCAAGCTAAAAATAAACTCTAGTATCCGAAGGATTGTGGAAGAAGAACTGACAATGTTATGAGAATTTAAGCCTTAAACATCACCTATGTGAGGCAAGGAATAATTTTCGTTCAATTAAACTAAAGAAGAATTTTCTGTCCGTGCATCTGTTACTCAATATTTACGAATCCCAAGTCCAACAGAAGAAGTACTTTTCTCCTGAGTTTGTAGAGGAGATCCATCTCCGTCAAACTGATACAATTCCTATCTCCAGTGCAAAATCACTAAAAAGGGATTGATTTATTTATCAACCAGTCTATAAAGTAAGCAACAAGTTTGATTTATACTCTTCTCATCTGGGCAGCCAATTCATTCAGCAAAATCAAATGGATTTTCTAGCAGGCAAAGCATTCAAGTGTTCATTCATTTGCTGGATGGTTAAAGGGTAAGTCGATAAATGAAAGGTTGAATGCCCCAAAGGGAAAGATAGGAAGAGCAGGGATTATGCTCCATATAAATTCAAAATGGCCTCTGGCCATCCCCCATAATACCTTTAGCAAAGCACATCTATGCCTTTATCCAGCTTAGGCCAAGTGACTCCTGCCCTGGTCCACTAAGCTAGAACTTTGTGGGTATAAGGAAAGCATCTGAATCTGCAGGTGTGTGATCCTAGAGACATGCATAATGCCAGTAATGGAATGAAGTTTATGGTTACAGATGAGGAAAGTGAGGCTTAGACACATGATCCAGTTGATACAAAGGCAGAATTGGTAGTAGAAACCACACCTTTTGAATATCAGGCCACAGATGAGAGACAAAAATAAGTTGGGTTGGTGGCAGTGGAATAAAAAGAAGTAAGATTTAGGTAATAGGTCAAAATATAGCTTGATTGGAGGGAAAGTGTAGCTAGTGACTATTGGTTTATTTATTTTCAAGGCCTTTTTTTTTCATGAAAGTAATTGATGTGTAGTGTACTAAGAGAGAGAAGGCAAAAAGAGAGAATTAAAATAGGAGAAGAGTCCTTTAGGCATAAAGGAAATCAAGAAATGAGAAAGGAAATGCCACCTATTGTAAGTAGGATAGATCTAAAAGGGGTGTAGGTTCAAGATGTAAAATATTTCAGAGTTATGTGAATTAATCTGCTAAGGGTTTTTTTTTTTTTTTTTAATTTATGATTCTATTTCTTCTTTGCTCCTGAGTTGAAAGAAATGGAATGCAGACAAAATCAAGGAGAGGTGAGGAAAAAGAAAGAAAGACATTTTTTATTGTGACTCTTGATCCCATTTCTCAGGCTAATTTAATTCTTCATTCATCAGAGCTCTTAGTAATATAGCTTTTTATTAGTCATTCCCTATATGCATCCATTCATGTATTTTTCAACAATCATAGGGATTTCCAAGCTTTTTCAGACAAGTTTAGGAAGGTTCAAAATAAATAACTCTCTATGGGAGTAATTTTGCTATTGGAGGAATAGTTTCTTAGAATCACCTGCTGAGGTTATTTTTTTTAATTTATATAGCATCTCTCCTCTGGCAAAACCTGAGCGCCTCATGACAACCAGTCCCTCCCCTTGTCAGTGGCTCTCACGTCCCTCATGACCTACTGTTTCCTGTGGAAATAAATAAGGCCTTTAGGTATATGGGAGAAGACAAAAAATTTTACACCTAGCTACATTATACAGTTAAAAGCAGAAGCTTTTTTTGTCCTGAATTCAATATTAAAACAAAAAAATAACAAAACTTCAAAATAGTTAGCTTTATTTCTTTTTTCTTTGAATTGAATATTTTTCACCTTCAAAGTACTTCTAAGACTAGCTTAAAGAGAGCTTTGAAGAAGAATGAAATGGAGATATCTTTTATTAAATAAATTTTCTTTTGGCCAAACCATCTCATTCTAGCCAATATGAAGACAGAGAATGACACAATAACAATTTGTTATTCTTAACAATTTGTTCTAAGAATAACACAAATGAGGCAAGCAGGACAAATTTAAGAGATGACAGAAAATGGAGAGAAATGGGTCCAATGTTGAATGCATACTGAATTTAATAGGACCGAGTTCCTAAGTTTTATATGCTTTTGCTATGTCAGAATGTGGGTCTACCATTATTAGAAACAAGCCAGCAATACAGATATTAAGGTAAAATCTTACTTTTAAAAATATCGACAGTCAAGTCACAGCTTTAAAACAACTGTGCTGGTCCAGAAAGTACACTCCTACACCTATGGACCACATAGGGACTGTAGGCTATCGGTTTTTAATGTCTGTGTTAAGAAAATAAAATAATTTTCCTTTATTTTTGTATCCTCTTGGCTCTTGCAAGTGGCTACGTAATTTGTGTTCGTTACATGGCAATAGTTATGTATGGACCCCAGAATTATACCATTCAAAGTTTAGTGAAGGAGAAAAAGATATACTTGCTGTGGTCTAAAGAAGTGAGTCCTGATTTTTAGAGTTTGTTTTCACCAAACCAAAAATTTCAGAATAAATTTTGAGGACTTGTCAATGTCAAGAACATTAAAACAAAACCTAATTAAAATGCCATACAATTACCATAATTAAATTAAAGGGTCTAAGCACCTTTCATAAAAAATTGGTCCTTTGAATTTAAAAAAGGAATCATTAACAATGATCACAACAAAAACTTCTTCCAATCCATTTCCTCATTTGTTTCCTCACTTTTTTGCCACAGGCTAGTGACAATATTGACACCATCACTGTTTAGAAAGCTCTGCTTTAAAACTTCCAAAGATCTTACTCTAGATTGATAGTTCTCAAAGAAGAGCAATTTTGCTTTCTCCCTTCCAATGAAATTTGATACGTGAGGAGGAGAGTGGTTGCTAGTGACATCTAGTCCTAGTTGGTGGTGGCCAGAGATTCTATTAAACATCCTACAATGCACAGAACAGTCCCCCTTAGCAAAGAACTATCTAGCCCAAATAACAATAGTACTGAGGTTGAAAACCTCTGCTTGCTCAGCATTGGTCCTCCATTGACAGGAAAGGTTAAACTGAGTACTAGTTGCAGAAATAGACAGCTACTGGCATTTCTCCCTTACCTTCCCTTGTCAGTAATCACTGGGCACTCCACTGCATCACTTTCCCCACCTGCACACCATTTTTGTGCTTTTCATGGGCTTATGATAGGATTATTCCACTGACATCTAAAAGCACATCCAAACCAAGAAAACATTGCATTTGTAAGTTTGGGAATAAACTGATGCAGATATTTCTCAAAAATAAAATGTGCTTACAAATGATCGTTGTAAATTATAAATCCAAAATTAATGAATGTATTTGTACAGTACATAATTGCTGAGTACTGTTTTCATTATTGTGGTGAAATTCACATAACATATAATTAACTACTAAAGTGAAAAATTTAGTGCCACATAGTACAGTCACAACATTGTGCAACCATGACCTCTATCTAGTTCCAAAACATGTATCACGTTCAAAGTAGACCCTCTCCCCATTAAGCAGTTGCTCCCATTTCCTCTTCTCCCCAGTCCCAGGCAACCGCCAATCTGCATTATATCTTTACTCTGGATATCTCATATAAATGGAATAATATAATATGTGACCTTCTGCATATGGCTTATTTTCAGTTACCATGTTTTTACAGTTTATTCACATTGTCGCATATATCAGTACCATCATTCTTTTTTATTGCTGAATAATGTTCCATTTTATGAATATACCACAATCTGTTTATCCATTCATCCATTGATGGAAAATTGGGCTGTAAAAGTATAAACCTTTTGGCTATTGTGAATCATGCTGCTATGAACATGTGTGTACATGTATTCGTTTGAGCATTTATTTTCAATTCTTTTGGTTATGTACTAAGGAGTGGAGTTGCTCACTCATATAGTAATTTTATATTTAACTTCTTGAGGAATTCTCAAACTGTTTTCTACAGGGGCAAAAACATTCCTACAAGCAGTTTATAAGGATTCCAATTTTTCCACATCCTTACTAACACTTTTTATTTTCTGTTATTTTGACTATAATCATCCTGGTGAGTATAGCTTATTGTGTTTTGAGGTGCATTTCCCTAATTACTAATGATGTTGAACATCTTTTCATGTGCTTGTTGACCATTTGTATACCTTCTTTGCAGAAATGTCTATTCAAATCCTTTGTTCACTTTTTAATTGAGTTATTTGTCTTTTTGTTCTTGAATTGTAAGTGTTCTTTATATATCCTGAACACTATATCCTTACCAGATATATGATTAGCAAATATTTTCCATCATTATGTAGATAGTCTATTCACTTTATTTATAATGCCCTTTGATAAACAAATTTTTTTAATTTTGATGAAGTTCAATTTATCTATTTTCCCTTTCATTGTTCATGCTTTTGGGATCGTATCTAAGAATCCATCACGAAACCCAAGGTCATCATCATTTACCCTTATGTTTCCTTCTAAGAGTTTTATGCTTTAAGCTCTTATATTTAGGTCATTTATCCATTTTTAGTTAATTTTTGTATATGGTATGAGGTAAGGGTCTAACTTGATCTTTTTGCACATGGATATTGAGTTTTTCCAGCAGTTGAAGAGTCTATTCTTTCCTCACTGAAAGGACGGCACCCTTGTCAAACTTCAATTGGCCAAAGATGTATGGGTTTATTTCTGGCCTCTCAATTCTATTCCATAGATCCATATGTCTATCTTATGCCAGTAACACATAGTTTCAGTTATTATAGACTTATAGCAAATTTTGAAATTAGGAAGTGTGAGGTGAGGACTTTTATATAGATAGTACTGTGTGAGGTGCTGAGTAAATTTAAAAGAAATTAAAACTTTCTGCCTGTCTTCCTGGTAAAACAATTTATATAGAAATTAGTAGAATATATGAATTCAAGATAGCCTATAACTAAATACCAAAATGTGTTGTTCATATACTAAGAATCAGAGAATAGGAAGACACAATAAGCCAAAATAATTACAGTCTCTTCCTATAATGAGATTAACCTATTTTACTATTCTTGCTTGCTTGGCAGCACATTTGTTTGTGCACGCTTTCTGATTCTATCATATCACATAAGGGAGCAAATATGTACATTTGCAAGCTAAAATGGCCACTGGATTTGGAAAACAGAAGTGAGTAGCAAATTCAGCCTCCCCTAATTTTTCCTTTTACCTCTTAATACATGGTTAACTTCTGTTATCTTTGACTATAACTTCCTCCCTTGCTCCCGCCCTCCCTCTCTCCCTTCGTCCCTTCCTCTCTCTTTGCTTTTTGGAATTCATGTGCCTCCCCATGCAGCTCTCTGCTTCTATTTGCTTTCTCACTCATTTAGGGGTGGTTAAAGCACAGATGTCAAATAATTCTTTTTTCCCTGTGTTTTCTGAGAATGTTATTATGGAAGGTGAGTTTGTGTGAGAATCACTACATATTATCCTCAACCAATCACTTTGTGCCGACTGTTGGAGACACAGTAGAACCATTTTCAGTCTAGTCTGCATCAACGTCCCTATCTTCTCTTCTAAAGAATAATGGTCAGAGAAAAGCCATTGATGGTTTGCCCTAATCCCACAGCATGCCTGAGACTAAGTACGTTTCTACAGGTCATTCTAGGGCTCATAGAGCCAAAGGAACTTTTGAGCTAGATAGGACAGGCTCTCTCACATTCCTAAACAAATCAAAATGAAAAATAAAAATACAGAGGTGATTTAGTCAATGGATTTATCACTGTCCACTTTTTGATGTAAAGTTTGGAAAATCAGCTTCCAGAATTGTGAATCTTGTGGGGGATTGGAATAGGCCACCCCAATATGTGTTTCTTTGGCGTGAGGATTATTTTGGGTTGGTTACTTTTGAAAACTGCAGACATGAAAAAAACTCTAAAAAGTAGAATTTGCTTACCCTTTATAAGAGACGTTTACATTTGTAAGGGAAATTTCCATCTGTAAAGGTGTCTCCCTCTCTGTACCAGGAAGAAGAGGGGATGACCTTATCTCTGGAAACTCTCATCAACACGGAAGGCAAGGACTTAAATTTGCATAATAACCTTACTCTTGTTTACTGTACTTTTCTGGTAATCTCCCATAACTGACTCCTCCCACCCCAAACATCCTCCTTGGTCTTTAGCTGAAGATGGTATTTAAGATAAGAACCACCACCATTTTGGAGAGTTGCTCAATTTTCCTGAGTCTTTCCAGGTATACATGTTATAAAGCTTTGTTTGATTTTCTCTTGTTACTCTGTCTTACGTGAATTGAATTCATAGACTAACCAGAAAGACCTAGAGGGTAGAGGAAATGTCTTCCTCCCCTACAATCTTTTTAAAAAGTTCTGAATATTTTCCTATTGATGAAAATTGCTAGTCTATTTTCTATCTTAAGGGAAAAATGTACATGTATAAGTGTGTGTGTATGCACACGTGTGTGTTGTATACCTATTAAATTAAATGTCTCTGAGGTGAGCTTTTCAAGCAAATCACTGAAGAGTCTAAGTTAATAAAAAATGTGAGTTCCAAAAAAAATGGTTTTGCCTAAGACTCAGATAATTGAAGAGAGAGTGTTCCCAAGGAGCGTGTTTTTAAACCTCCATTCTGGCATTTACTTGAATTTCTGTGATAATAATTACCAAACAGAATTGGTCTTCCCATACTTGATGGATTGCCTTATGAATATCCAAAGACATTCTCATAACCATGAGCTGTGTAAAAGCATGTATATTTGGAATGGAATATAAACATCTTGGGCAGCCTCAGTCCTTAGAGGCTGTGGAGGGCTGATGGAACTAAGAGGGAGCGCTGATTTATTGCAAAGCTAAATAGTATACAGGGTGTCTGTGACCCAGCTCTGGTAATACAGAGCTAAGCTAAGGTAGAGACGACTGGGGATTGCACTCGAGCTGCAGGGATAGACAGAAGTTTTGATGCCGCCTTGTTTTCTCTGGCTCCTGTATCCACACATAATTAAATGTCATGCTGGGCTTGTGGAGGCACAAATGCAGCCCCTGCTTTGTGCTCCTAGCAGCTGGTGATGTTAGGTGCTTTGCAACTGTATTTGCATGTCTTAGTAAACCCATCTGTGCCTGATTCCTCTGGAGCACAGTGCCTAGTTCTGGGTTAGTTTTTCTCATTGCAGTTTATCCCTTCTTATTTGAACTATCTGTGTGGGTTTGACAAAGCTGCTAAACCTCTCTGGATGTTAGGTTGCTTAACAGTAAAGTGAGAAAGTTCAACAGGGTGCTATTGAAAGCCTAAACACATAAAATCTTGTGTAAATGTTCTGTGATAAGAGAAATGAGATAACACTTGTGTTTCAAATGGTTTAATTAGAATTTAGTTCAAAACCTCCCTTTGAGAATTAACAGCAAAGTCCTTTGGGATAATTTTCACAGAAGAATGGCGCTGACTGCCTCGCAGGTATTCTAGCTCAATGCTGTCTCATACACCTTTCCATAATGATGGATAGATGGTCTATATGTGTGCTGTCCAATACAGTTGCCACTAGCCACATGTGGCTATTATGCCCCTAAAATGCAGCTAGTGTGAATGAGGAACTACTTTTTTAAGGTTAAGTAATTAAGTTGAAATTGAAATAGCCACATGTGGTCAGTGGCTATTGTGTTGGACAGCACAGATTCTAGCATCTAGCTCTTAAACGTCTTGATACTAAGTGCAATTATGAAGTAATTTCTTGTCTAGTATCTTAATCAGTTCAAAAAACAAAACCAAGAAACGCTTAGTATCTTAGTTCACCCAGTTTATCTTCTTACTGGGGGTGAACTTTGAGTGGAATACAAGGAAATTAGGAAGACTTGACCACTAACAAATATTTTTAAATAGAGACTGTCTATTTTCATATGCAGGAAAAAGAGAGAATAGTTGAACTTTTGAATGAATATTGTTTTTTACTAACACCCAAATCCTTCTCTGTCTTTGGTAACTATGATGCGATGGATAATTTTAAGTGTCAACTTGGCTGGGCCACCACTTGACTGGGCCACCACTTCGCTAGGCCATAATATCCAGCTATTTGGTCAAACATCAATCTTGATGTCTCTGCAAAGGTATTTTTTAGAGAAGATTAACATTTAAATCAACAGACTTTGAGTAAAGCAAATTAACCTTCAAAGTGTGAGTGGGCCTCATTCAGTCAGTGATATGTCTTAAGAGAAAAAGACAGTGATACCCCAGGAAAGTGAATCTGCCTCCAGATTGCTTTAGCACTCGAGTTGCAACATAAACTCTTCCCACAGTCTCCAGCCTGCTCAGCCTGCCGTGCAGATTTTGGACTTGCCAGCCTCCACAATCTCATAAGCCAATTTCCTAAAAGAAATCAATCTGTTTCTCTCAATCTCTCTCTCTCTGTAAATGTATAGACACACACACAGACACACACAGCCTATTTGTTCACACAGCCTATTGGTTTTGATTCTGTTTCTCTGGAGAATCCTGACTAATACATAAAGTAAATTGCATATTGGTTCCAATTCTTTGCTACAGCAGTTTACATTTGACTTTGCAGTATCTTTGTTGAAGGTGGAATGCATTTACCACTGCTTAAATTTGAACTTGGTCTTGTGACTTGCTTTGACCCATGGGCTCTTCACAGACATAACACAAACAGAGGCTTAAAATGTGCTTTCTTGGGGCCAGCACGGTGGCGCAGTGGTTAAGTTCGCACGTTCTGCTTTGGCAGCCCGGGGTTCGCCAGTTTGGACCCCGGGTGAGGACATGGCATGGTTTGGCAAGCCACGCTGTGGTAGGCATCCCATATATAAAGTAGAGGAAGATGGGCACGGACGTTAGCTCAGGGCCAGTCTTCCTCAGCAAAAAGAGGAGGATTGGCAGAAGATGTTAGCTCAGAGCTAATCTTCCCCAAAAGAAAAAAAAAAATGTGCTTTCTTGGCTGGACCTGCTTTCCTGTGCCTCTGCCATCTCCATCCCAAGGCTATGTTCTGACTAGCCCAAGAAGGATTGGAGACATATGGGACAGAGTTGACCAAGATTACTTAGACCATAATTTGGGTGGCTGAAGTACAGTTTAACTGAAGAAAAATGATGAAAAGAGGCCTAGGGCCTGTTATGTAAGCCATCCAAATGAATATTAAAATCTTACTCATTTTGTCTAGGGATTGGAGAAATGATTAGCCTCCCTTGAAAGAGATGCAGGTCTTAGAGATAAGACAAAAGTGAAAAACATACTGTGTTAAATGTTAAGAAACAAATTTTTGCTTTAATATATTCAAATGTTAAGTTTGAAAATATACCGTTTAATAGAAAAGTACATAGTTCATAGAGAATTTTAAGTACTCCCTATATAGGTAGTTATGCTGGCAATATAGTAAATAAAATTCAATGAAAATAAATTTGAATCTTTGTCTTTGAGATACTTTAATGCTAGAAATTCATTGGTAATATTCACTTTTCTTGTCAGTTGCACCTGGTTGGCACTTACCTCTGTGCATGGTACCACTTCCCCATAAACCCAAACCAACGTGTTGTCCTTGTGTTCTTGCCAAATGTTTACTGTCAAGGCGGGCTGACTTGATGCATTAACTTGAATTTATGCTGCCTTTTCTTTAGGTGTCATTAAAATTAGATGAAATCTTTGCAGGCAGTTCTAACACATAAGTCTTCTTCACATGTTTCTCCTTTCTTTTTTCAAAGAAATTGAATGAAAATTATGTTATTTTAATAATGATTAATATTAAGTTAATATTAAAGTTAAAATATTTTTCCAAAACATATATGTAATCAAGTGTGATTGGATGCTAAGAGTATTCCTGTCCCAAGAAATACTTCAGACTCCACAATGAAAATAAACGGTAGATACATGTGTTTTTACATTCGAGATTAAGTCAACTGAGAAATACTACTTTTTGACAAAGACAGATAACTTCATAACTTAATTATGTATAGCATGTATTTTTTTTCTCTTTAATTCTCAAACTTTTCTTGTATTTCACTCAAATGCCACCCAAAATTGCAGAATTTTGGATTAAAACTGTCTAATCTTAAACAGCAAATTTTCTGAGTACCAGTTGTGTGACCACGGGTACATTATTTAACCTTCCAAAAGCCCAGTTTCCTCCTTTTGTAACATGAAGGTAAAAACAGAATTAATAAGATTGGCACTTATATTTGATAGCAATATAACACAATCAAAAATCATATCACAGTATCTAGCACCTGACATGTGTTCAAGTGTTAATATTAACAGCTATGATTATAATCACAGCCCATTATATTAACTGAGTCTCTATAAATTCCAGGAAGGCAAGAGTCCTCACTTTCATTATTTTTTTCCTGCATACAACTCAGCACACAAAATGTGTTCAACAAATATATATATTGATGTAACAAATGTTTCCTATCATAGGACTATGGTCAAGGTTCATCATCCACCCTTTAAGTAGCCTTGCATTTCTCTGATTTTCCTGGCACCAGAATTTCTTTTTTCTTTTTTTCCTTTTTCTCCCCAAAGCCCCCCAGTACATGGTTGTATATTCTTCGTTGTGGGTCCTTCTAGTTGTGGCATGTGGGACACTGCCTCAGCGTGGTTTGATGAGCAGTGCCATGTCCACATCCAGGATTCCAACCAACGAAACATTGGGCAGCCTGCAGCGGAGCACACAAACTTAACCACTCGGCCACAGGGCCAGCCCCTAGAATTTATTTTTTATGGATTCCTTCAATAAAGTCAAAATGTGGGTCTCACTTATCTGAGAACCATACTCAAAATGCTTCTTACATTGATCATAGCTTTCCACATTCACTAAACCCCCTGAGGGAATCAATGCTGTGCTCACAATCTCTGGTAGTGATACAGGGTTCTGTGATCCTAAACCCATCTGGATTCAGTCTCCCTCTAATAATCCTGGCCATCCCCACTAATCATTATGCTGACAGAGAAGACCAAGAGGAAGTTCAGGGATATAAAAACAAATCATAGCAGCGGGCTTATCTCTCTGGCCTTCCTTCCAGGGTTGGTGGTGGGATGGGCAATGCAGAACAAGAGAAATTAAAGGTAACTCTGCCATCATGAGGGTTTCCAATTTGTTCCCTTATATCAGTCTTTTACTTTAGTGTTTTTTCCCATTGTCCCTTCAGCATCACCCTCCTTCCCTACAACTTTCCTTTACTCTCTTTTGCACAAAGATGAACTTAATCTTTTTTTCTCTTTCCTGCACATGGCAACTATCATGATGATACATTAAAGAGATTTGCATTCAACTCTGAGCAAGGGAAACTGGACTTTCCTTGTAGGATCAGGAGGCCTAAAGTTTTTGAAATTTTCCCCATGATCTAAGAATTTCAACAACTATTTATTCCTGTCTCTGTGCATGACTTTTGTAATAAAGGTCAAGTTTCCTTGCTTTGACAGTAGGGTAAGGAGCCCAGTAAATTACCTTTTTCTTTCTCTCTCTAAATGTGATAGAATAAATCTTGACCCTCTTCGTGTTCATCTTAGACAGAAGGAGAATTAAACACATTTATTTTAATGCATACTTCTGGAATATTTTACACATCAAGAAAGAAAAAAGGCAAACCACTTGCTCTTTCCTTATAAAATGAGTCTATATCCAGGAACCAAATGCATAGTATTGTATAGCTTTTTCTTCCTCTGGCTGTCTTAGAAGGTTTGTTGTCAATCAATCAAGACAAAATTTCAATAAGTGCTTTTGATGTGCAAGGCTTCGAGAAGAATACAAAGATTCATATTCGCTGATATGTGAACATGTCTTACATATCAGACACTGTCTTAGATACCGGCCCAGAACTATTTTACTCCACATATAAACCATAATCCCAGCACTCAGGAACTCACTGTATTGTCAGGTCACCTAAAATCTAATAAACAAGTGTTTCACATTTGTTACTGATAGATCAAAGTATGAACAAAGTGCACAGAATGCAGAGAAGTGGTGGCAAATCTCATCTGTCAGCAGATTGGAGAAGGTTTTCAAGGAGATAGGATTCATTAGCCTGAAGAAAGAGAAAAGGAACTACATGAACAATAACATGGAGGATGAACCAGGAAGCATGGAGGTTAGGCTTTGAGAGAGGGAGATGTGGTCTGCAAAAATAAAAATGGATCATACTTTTCCCCATTTTTCATTATTTTTTTCATATAGCAATATATTTGAACATATATCTTCATCTATATTATTTTAAAGAGCATATTTTATATGATATAATTCTTATGCAATCCCTTCTGTTGAACTTCTTTTTTGCAATTTGTTATATCTTAAAAATCATCTCTGTAATTATTCCACGAGTTCTTAGATGTCTAGTTGTTGCATTAAATGACACTTTAAAAAATATTTTTGTGTATTTCAACAACTTTCCCATTATATGGTTTTCTAAATACAAATGTGATGTGCAATACACATTAAAGTTATGTGTTTTAAAAACCTTCCATACAGAAATATATAAAGTAAAGCATAAAAGAACTGCCATCTTCCAACATACTCTCTCTGTCTCTCTTGACCCCAACACCACTACTGCTGTACTATTGTTTAAGTGTTTGGTGTATACTCTACCAATCCTTTGTCCTTTATTCTATGTACGTGGATTATCTCTCTCTCTCTCTCTCTCTCTATATATATATATATATAAAATGTAAATTATATATAATGTAAAAATATATATGTATGTATATTTGTGTATATAATGCGCACACATAATTTATCATTTATAAAAAATATTAAGAGTTTTAAATATTGTTTTTCAAATAATTCAGATCATGGGCATCTTTAATAGCAGTTTATAAAATTTTAACTAATTCTTTTTCTTTTTCTTCTTGAGGAAGATTAGCCCTGAGCTAACATCTGCCACCAACTCTCCTCTTTTTGCTGAGGAACACTGGCCCTGAGCTAACATCCAAGCCTACCTTCCTCTACTTTGTATGTGGGATGCCTGCCACAGCATGGCTTGACAAGCAGTGCCATGTCCGCACCTGGGATCCAAACCAGTGAACCCCAGGCCGTCAAAGAGGAACATGCAAACTTAACCACTGCACCACCTGGCTGGTCCCTAACTGATTCTTTTTAACTAAGCTGTGGTATTTCACATTACAGACTGAATCAAGTCCATTAGCTCCAACTCTGATTCAAGTAATTTGAAAGAAATTTATATTAGGAAAATAAGTAAAGCTGTTTTACAAAGGTTTTGCATTTTAAACCTAAAGTCCATTCGGAGATTAGTTAGTGGATAAATTTTCCTTTATTAAGTTAAACATAGAAATGATTAAAAGTCATAAAAATATAAAAATAATACTAGAATAGATGGCTACATTGATTTATTAAATGTTTCAAAACAGTAATAATGTGGAAAATTAAATATACGCAAGATAAAGAAATTGGATAACAAGATCGCTAGGTTTTTCAACCATGGTCTCTCTGAGGAAGTGCCCGCAGCATACCCACACACATACTAAGATCCGTATAGGTGCAGTGACATTTGAGGGGCCGTTAGCAATAGGTAGAAATAAATGACTGAGCTACAACCATAAAGGCACTTCCACATGCAAGCATTTGAAAGACTGTAACTCATTCTGTAGAACTCCCTTCACTGTTAGCAAATAATTTTTTCTCCTCCAATTCTCAACTTACTCATCTGTAAAATTGGAATAATAATAGTAACATTTGTTCTGTTTTGCAGGACTGTTGTGAAGTTCAACTGTTATGACTCTGTATGATAATGCATATATAAGCTAAAGCATCATCCTAGTCTAAGATTTGCATTGAAAGTTGCTATATCTGTGTGTATGTATATATAATATAGAATTATTAAGTGATGTAGATTATAGTAACACCTGCACTATATTTAAGTGATTGCTCACCTAAGACTTTCTAGGACAGGCTTCTTATGAAACATTCTCTCCCAACATTATATTTCATATCTATCCATGTATCACTTTTTTGTTTTAGTTTTGGGCCTCTACATTATAGTGGCTCTAGCTATTGAAAAATCTCCTAAGTATTGTGGGGGTACATTGTGGTGGTACAGTCAAGTTTTCACATGACCAGTTAAGAAACATTAGTAACAAACTTTAAATTCTGTCCTTAAGTACAAAATCCTTTGTTCCCAGGATGAGCTCTAAGGTGGGCAGAGACATCTGTGGGACTCATGGAGCTTTTAGTAGGTGGAGACATGATTTCCAAATCATGACTTCCTCTTATTTCAGTGGTTTTGTTTCTGTTTTATTTATATTTGTAGTTTTTGAATATCCTGAAAGTTTGACTTGCTAACCCACCCATTAAAAGGCCAGGGTCAAGAGGTGTATATCTGATGCTTTTCACTCCCCTGAAATACAAAGAATTTTCAAAATATTTCTTGTTTATACTAAACAGCAGAAGGTTTGTAACTCACATTCGGTCCTGCTTACTCCATCAGATTTGTAACAAAGCCATGTTCTATTATTATCATCATCATTATCCCTACTTTTAGGTTAAGCATGAGAATATTCTCTGTAATATACTATCCTTGCATACCTAGAAGTATTGGCATTAAACTCCAATAAATATGAGGTCAAAATGCAGGGTAGAGTGTCACTGAACACATTCTAGTTGTTGATATGACTAACAGTACAGAAGAAGCATTTAGCAGATATTTATTGTTGAAAGAAGTCGGGATAATAAATACAAACAGTGAGTGAGTGAGATGGACAAAAAGGACAAAGTTTCTATAAAGGATGAGAATAAGTCACAGGGAGGAAGTTTGCAGTGCCTTAATTACGACAGCAAATGTCATGTCCCAGTTTTCAAAAACAGGTGAGTTAACATTGTCAGCCTCTACTTGCTGGGATGGGCTTGACTTTCAGTTGTTATCATCCACAACTCTTGTTGTTAAAGCAATTTAAGAATGAAAAAAATATTAGATGAACCCTAGGGGAGCTTCTATTTAGAAACAGAAAGAGCCAACGCAGTGCGTAAGTCTGGAGAGCTAATGAGCACTCTGAGGAGTGGAGTTCCGTAAGGAAGTTTTCCAGATCAGTCCACTTAGTGAGTACCATTTTGAAAATTTACACCAGAATAGGAGTAATTATATGTTCCTCCTTTCTAAAATCCAGCATGAGGGGATATCAAGGCGCCTGAGAATTGCATAATGTTTCCTCAAATATTCATGTAAAAGCATTATATTAGTGAGCATGGTAGAGAAAAACAATTTATAGATGTACAGGACAACTTAAAAAATGAAGATTAGACATTAAACATGAAAGAGAAGAGCCATTTAGATAGTGTGCAGGCTTTAGGTTCAGAAAAACAGCACAAATAAGCCACTCCCTGCGTCCACCTCTGTCGCTGACCATGTTACTTGATGTACACTCCGCACAGTGGTGTTATCCATCATGTTAATAGGCTGATATCCTAAATGGTTATGGGTAAAGTTTAAATAATTTATTACCAATACTAGTTCAAGTATTCATTGCTGGTAAGTACCTCACTTATTTTAAAATGAAGCGGGATAGATTTCCCTTACACACTTGCATTAAGATACCCTAATTTGAATGAGAAAAGAAAATGTGGAGTTTTAGCTCATCAGGAATTGGACCCAACTTTGAAAAGGATCATTGAAAATGTAAAATACGTTGGAAAACAATATTCATGTTTGCAGTGACACTGCCGTGAGTTTGAATCTCTCTCTTTGAGCCAGGCGGAATCCCTTACCATTCTTTGAAGTACTTTCATTCCTTGAAACTTTCCTTTGGATTGAATGTCCTTCTTTGTTGTAACACATGTGCAACTTCCCACCAAAATTTAATCATCTTTCCATATATCTACTTGATTACAAGACCTCTCTCTACCACTCCCTATACAGAATAACTGTCTTTCAAATGTATTACGAGTGCCTTAAAATTAGACCTATTACACTGGTATCGTTACTGTTTATTTTATTTATTTATTACAAGATTACACACTCCTTGAGTTTTGGATCTTGCTGAATTCATCTCCAGATCCACACTCAGGGCCTTTGTATATTACCAGTAAGTAGAATAGTATGTATTGGGTAAAGTACAATTAGTTTTCTTGATTCTATGTTAACACCAAGAATCAACAAAACCAATTTCTTAAAATAATTTTATATTGGGTGCCATTAGTTGAGTGATTTTGCCCATCACAGGGGGAGATAGAACCAGATTAAATTTTTTATTTTGCACCTTTTTTTGGGGGGGGGAATGACTTTGTAAAGTGATAGTGTATTTAACTCGTTCAAAGATGGCAACATGGCTATCGAAAAGAGCCAGTTGCTGCCTCTGGGCCGCACTATAGCAGAGACCCCAGTCAACTGATAGCAATTGACCAGCTGATCCTGAAATCTGACCTTGGTTAGCAATGGGCCACCCCATTCACTGTTGTGTTTCAGCTCCTCAAAGCAACAAATCTCGGGTCCTGTTTTGATGACAACAGTTACCTGACTCACAGAATTCAGCAGACTCTCTCACCAGTCTCTGTCATTTGCAGGTAGGTCTTCTCCCACTCCTGGCCCTCATGAAGTGATTCAAGACCACCATAAAATATGTCATAAACTAAAATTTGTTATCTAACTCATGTCAACATTAGTTTTGTTGTATTTAATTTAGTCAGAAATGATCACTAACGTAAATTTAGCACGGTAAATAGAAATTTATGTATCTCCAAATGGGCACTAATAAAAACTAGGAATATACATATATATTAATTTATTGCCCATGTATGAATGATAGACTGACTGAGAAGAGCAGTTAAGAACATTCTTTGAAGCCTGACTTCAGTAACCAGCTTTGCCATGTATTACCTGATGTATGTGGCCTTTAGTAGGTGATTTTGGATCTTCAATGGTGTGGTTGTGGAGGATGAAAAGATATAACGTGTTTAGGGACAGGCCCAGTGGCGTACTGGTTAAGTTCGCACACTCTGCTTAAGTGGCCCCAGGGTTGCAGGTTGGATCCCGGGTGTGGACCTACACACTCCTCGTCAAGCCACGCTGTGGTGGCATCCCACCTAAAAGAGGCACAAATGCTAGCTCAGCGACAATCTTCCTCAGAAATATTGTAAAAAAAAGATATAATGCGTTTAAAAGGTTTTTGCAGTGGATGTAATAAATGCTCTTATTAAGTTTGATTCACTATATGATTTTTTTTAAAGCAGTTACTCTTTACTGAGTTCTTACTATGCTGGGTATAATGAGCTAAGTTGTTTACATTCATTGTCTCGTTTTATTGGTGTCTTTTCTTTTTTTTAACTTAAACTGAAAAAAATAAACGGTTCATCCATTTCTCCGACCCTTACCACCTGCCCCTGGCAATCACCAATATATTTTCTGTATCTATGAACTTGGTTTTGGTTTTCAGTCTTTTGTTCTTTTATATTCCATACATAAAAGTGATCTAAGGTATTTGTCTTTCTCTGTCTCACTTATTTCTATTAGCATAATGTCCTGAAGTTCACCCATATTGTTGAGAATGGCAAGATTTTATTCTTTTTTATTGCTGAATAATAGTCCATTGTGTACACACACCACATCTTCTTTCTCCATTCGTCCATTGATGGACATTGAGGTTGTTTTTATGTCTTGGCTATTGTAAATAATGCTGCGATAATAAACAGGGGATGCATGTATCCTTTTGAATTAATGTTTTCATTTTCTTCTGATAAATACCAAGTAGTGGAATTGCTGGGTCATATGGTAGTTCTATTTTTAATTTTTTGAGGAATCTTCACATTGTTTTCTATGGTGGCTGTACCAATTTACATTCCCACCAACAGTGCACAAAGGTTTCCTTTTCTCCACATCCTAGCCAACACTTCTTATTTCTTGTCTTTCTGATAAGAGCCACTTTAACAGGTGTGAGGCAATATCTCATTGTGGTTTTGATTTGCATTTCCCTGATGATTAATAATGTTGAACATCCTTTATGCAAATCTTGACCATCTGTTTGTCTTATTTGGAAAAATACCTAGTCAGATCTTCTCCCCACTTTTTAATTAGATTCTTGATTTTTTGCTATTGAGTTGTATGAGTTCAATATATGTTTTTGGATATTAGCCCCTTATCAGATATATGATTTGCAAATATTTTCTCCCATTAAGTAGGTTGCCTTTTCATTTTGTTGATGATTTTCTTTGCTGTGCAGAAGCTTTTTAGCATAATGTAATCCCACTTATTTATTTTTACTTTTTTTGCTTTTGCTTTTGGTGTCAGATTCAAAAATTCATCACCAAGACCTATGTAAAGGAGCTTATGGCCTGTCTTTTCTTTTAGGAGTTTTATGGTTTCAAGTCTTACATTCAAGTCTTTAACCCATCTTGAGTTAATTTTTGTGTATGATGTAGGATAGTGGTCCAGTTTCGTTCTTTTGTATGTCACTGTCCAGTTGTCCCAGCACCAATTATTGAAGAGACTCTCCTTTCCTCATTGTATATTGTTGGCTCCTTTGTCATAAATTAATTGACCATATGTGTATGATTTTTTTCCTGGGCTCTGTATTCTATTCCATTAATCTGTGTGTCTGTATGTCAGTATGATATTGTTTTAATTGCTACAGCTTTGTAATATAGTTTGAAATCAGGGAGTGTGATACCTCCAGCTTTGTTCTTCTTTCTCAAAACTGCTTTGGCTATTTAGTTTTTTCATGGTTCCATACAAATTTTAGGATTATTTATTCTATTTCTTTGAGAAATGCCATTGGAATTTGTAGATTGCTTTGGAGAATATGGTCATTTTAACAATATTGATCTTCCAAGCTATGAGCATGGAATATCTTTCCACTTATTTGCATCTTCAATTTCTTTCATTAATATTTTGTAGTTTTCAATATACAGGTATTTCACTGCCTTGGTTAAATTTATTCCTAGACATTTTATTCTTTCTGATGAAATTGTAAATGTGATTGTTTTCTTTATTTCTCTTTCTGATAGTTTGTTATTAGTGTATAGAAATGAAACCGATTTTTATGTATTGATTTTCCATACTGCAACTTTACTGAATTTGTTTATTAGTTCTAACAGTTTTTTGATGGAGTCTTTGGGATTTTCTATGCATAATCTGGCTAGGACTTCCTATATTATGTTGGATAAAAGTGGTGAGAGTGGGCATCCTTGTCTTGTTCCTGATCTTAGAGGAAAGGCTTTCATCATCTCATTTTATCCTTACAATATGATATTATTATTTCCCCTTTTCACATACTTCACTGAATATTACAGATGTTTGGTGACTTGCTCAAATCCCTGAATTAAAGAGTGATTGATATTTTGTTTTGAATATGAATTCTCTCATGCCAAAACCCAAGTCCTTAACAACTGTACTATAAGTATATAAATGAATATTATGCCTCTTTAAAGAGATTCAATTTATTACATCCTCCTTGCTTTAATGACTAGGAAACTAACAAAAACAAATTTTCCTTTGTCTATTAATTACACATAAGTCCATTTTTGTCTACCTATGTTACTGTCTGTGTTTCTTTAAGCCATATTGAATTATTTATAAAAGAAGAAATAATATACATAAGAATTTTAAAGTCAGTCCTTCAATATTTACTAAAATAGTTGTCCAATGCACTGAGAAAAATCCCATAAGAAATTGACAACAGTTTCTTTAGCCAGTACTCCTACAATAAAGAGATGTGTACATCAATAGAAATAGTCAGAATAGTGTAAGAAATAAAAAGATAGACTTGTCTTAATGAAAGAAAAAGGACCTCCAAAGAAAAAGTGATTTTCAATAAAAAGAACATGGATATTGAAGTGAGGGGTGTTGATCTAATTCCTCTCAAAGTGACCTTGGGAAAGTATTATACTCAGTGCACCTGAGTGTAGTGCCAGTTGCCTCATCTGTAAAATGTGTAAAATTTCCCCATCTGATAATGGTGCCCTATCATACTGCAAGGTGAACTTTTAAAGTATATGTATGAACTGTAATGAGCCTCTTCCCTTTACCATTGTTATTTTGCTGTTGTTGGGGATGTTGTATTTAATGAAAGAAAAAATAAGAAATCTTTGAGGTTCTCTTTGGTATTCACATATTAGGATTGTGGGTCCTAATCTGAATTTTCAATTTAGTCCTACCTTATCTTGATCTTTGTATTACAGAAAAACTTAGATTACACAGAGAGCTTGCTAAATATCAAGTTCTAGCCAATTTTCTAATTCCTAGAATACCTTAAATATAACAAATTTTGGGAGCAAATGAGGCATATGATGAAACAGTTGTATTGGCCTTCTTATAAAATGAACAAGTAAGAATTGTTTAACTAGATTATATCAGCATGTGTGTATGTATGTGTGTGGGTTTGTAGCAGAATTTGAGTTGCAGAATCATACATATTTAATAATTTTTGTCTCATATCAAAGTAATATGTCGTTAAGTATAAGAACAAAACAATAAAGCACAAGCAGCAAAACAATAAAAATGGCACTTTGTTTCAAAAATTTGGCAAAAAACAAATCATAAAATACATTATTAATTGCTTTAGTTAACACATGTGGAGCAAAAGACATTGTGTCACGCTATATCTTATTTCCAAGAGGGTTCTTGGACGTGAGCATCATCCATCCTGTGCTAAACGTGATGTGGGAGAAAATTGGGGGGAGATACCCCACAGTGAAGAAGGTGTTTTCAAAGATCTCTATGCTTCTTTAAGACCTTCACTTTATTTCCCACTTTGGCAAATATAGGAGAGCTCACTTTAAATCACACTGCCCAGAAGTGTCTGAACATTCTGGCATTTCTGAGTATAATTTCAAATATCACATCTATCAATAGCTGGTAATTCTATGGGTGAGGTGGGAGGATGTTGAGTGGTACGAAAAGAAATACGTATATAAGTATATGATAGTTACATAAGATAAGGAGATTTAAGCGAAGATGTGCAGCTTCTTTTAAGAATTTCCATACTTGTAAAGAGTTAAGTATCTGTGTATTCATAAAAGCAGAAAAAATATTTGGCTTTTCATTGATGTATCTACAAGTCTAACAATGTTTATGGCACATAGAAGTTACTTAATAAATGGATTTTCATTAAGAGAGTAGTTGAGTGTGTAACTGAGCTATTGAATGAATATAGTCTGGGGATGGAAAGGTGGATGAACCAAGCTTACTCACAGGCCAGAGTCATAATTAGAGAGTAGTTTTGAAAAAGACAGACTGGCTTATGGAAAACTAGATTTTTGTGATCTTGAGAGCCAGGCAAAGGGATTTCAATTTGATTTGGTGGAATCAGAGAGCCAGTAGAGAGGTTGGTGAGGATGAATTGAGAGACAAAAGTGGAGATTATTAACAATGACCAATTTGGAGTAGTCCATTGATTCAGTCTTTTTTTTCTCAAAATTCTTTTTTGTGGTCTTAATTGCTTTCCCTCTTTCTAGAATAGAATAGAGTAACGGAAAAATAAGGGAGGACAAGAAGGGGAACAAGTGGCATGAAAGAAGACTAGAAATCAGAAACTACCCCTCTGTGATGCCCACATTGTATTGACAATGGTACAGCTTAAACTGGGGAGTAGTCCACTTTGCCTGGAGTCCCCAAGACCACTTTCAGGTAGATGATTTCCTAGAAGGACTCAGAAGTTGTTATACTTATGTTCACTCTTTATTAGAGCAAAAGAATATAGATTAGGATCACCAAAGGGAAAGGGTGCATGAGACAACGTCTGTAGGAAACCCATTATATACTTTCAAGCGTCCCTTTGCTGTGAAGTCACATGAAATGCCATTACTTACCCAAGTAATGATGTGTGACAGACAACACACACAAAATATTGCTGACCAGGAAGCCTTGCCCTAGTCTAGGCATCTAGAGTGTTTATTGGGGGTCAGTTATAAAGGCATGCAGCACCTGTGTGGCTGACCTTAGTTACCTGAGCTTCAGACCCTTTGAGGAAAAGCAAGTGTTCATTACAAATCACATTGTCGGTATAAACTATCTGGAAAAACTAGTGCAGTGTGGCTCAAGGCCTCAGGAATGCAAAAACACTCTCATCAAATGGAAAATTCCAGGAGCTCAGTTCCCAGGAGCCAGCCCAGGGCCAGTCCTGAAAAGAGGCCTTTCCTGGGAATGTGCATGGGTTGAGCAAGCCAGGCCTGCAGAGTTAACCTTTTCTTGTGCACTCACATTTTAATAACTGTCAAAGTTGTTATTGAACATAACTGTCTGTGCAAACCAACAAGTAGAAGAAAGAGTAAGGAGGAGACAGAAAAGGTCCAGTCTACCCCTAAGCTCTATTTTAAAAGCAAAGTAAGCAATAAGAAAGAAGAATCCAATACTACAAAAAACTAAATGCAAATAATTCCAAGGAACTGTCTCCACTTTATAAATTAATGGAGAAATGATTTAGGAAAATCCATTTGCTGTTTTATTAAAATGACAATGCAAGGCACTTGATGAATATCTGGTAGGGTGTATCCTTTATGTGTTCACTCCTGAATCATGAGGAAATTATAAGAGGTATAAGGGATTATTTCAGCTTCTATGAATGCTGCTTCTATGACAGCCAATGGAAGAAGATGCATTATGAAAAAAAGCTGGAAAGTATACCATGATTTTTAAACATTTTCTTGTCATTCCAACCCACTAATGGCCCCATGCATTTTAATGCCAGCTCAGATTTCGTTCTGCTAATTCAGTTTGTATCAAAATGCATGGTCTAGTAAAAAATACCAACTTTATATTTTCTTAATATTTTTTTTTTTTTGTCAAGGAAGATTCGTCCTGAGCTAACATCTGTTGCCAATCTTCCTGTTTGTTTTGCTTGAGGAAGGTTCACCCTGAGCTAACATCTGTGCCAGTCTTCCTCTATTTTGTATGTGGGTTGCTGCCAAAGCATGGCTGCCAATGAATGGGGTAGGTCCACGCCCAGGAAGTGAACTGGGGCTGCCAAAGCAGAGCATGCCAAATTCAACCACTAGGCCACGGGGCTGGCACCTATATTTTTAAAAATATATAGTTATGGAAATACAGATGCATATAACGGTCTGCTTAGTGAATGTGTCTGTGGGCCCCTAAGATATGAAATAATGGGTAAACTGACAGGATTCTTTCTTTTTTTTTTTTAATTTTTATTTTTTTCAGATGTACATCATATTTCAAATTCTGGATACATTACATCATGTTCACCACCCGAACATTAATTATAGTGCATCCCCTCACATGTGACCCTAATCACCCTTTTTGCCTTCCCCCCTCCCCCCTTCCCCAATGATAACCACCAGTCCAATCTCCAATGCTATGTGTTTTGTGTTTTTTTGTCGTTTTTATCTTCTACTTATGAGTGAGATCATATGGTATTTGACTTTCTCCCTCTGACTTATTTCACTCAGCATAATACCCTCAAGGTCCATCCATGTTGTCACAAATGGCCGGATTTCGTCATTTCTTATGGCTGAGTGGTAGTCCATCGTGTATAAATACCACATCTTCTTTATCCATTCGTCCCTTGATGGGCACCTAGGTTGCTTCCAAGTCTTGGCTATTGTGTATAATGCCGCAGTGAACATAGGGGTGCAAGTAGGATTCTTTCTTAAGAAGTCTGAGGAATACTGAAAATTAAGAACACCTTGGGGAATAAAATATAAATTTGACTCTCACATGGTCATATATACTTATCAAAGGCTACAAGTAATGTTATACCACCAACAAAATTAAGTGTTTATTCCCACAATCAAAACTCATACTGCCCCTTTTCTCCTTTAGGGAGAGTTGAATAGAGGCTTAACTAGAAATTGGTGATGCTGCAGATGGACGAGGCTGTATTTTTCCTCAATTCACACCCATTTATATTAAGATTATTCAGATTAGAAAACGGATGGTGTGTTTGTCACATTCTTGATCATGATAACAATGTAGAAATGCTAGTTAAAAACATAGCATCTAGTTAAGGATTTTGAAAAACAAATTTTGCCCCAAATCATCTGCTCCACTGGGTTGGTATTATGCCTTAAATTACTCTGTATCAATTCACTGGGATCTTCAGCTTTTACTTTTGGTATTATTTTATAATCTGAATATGAATCCATAAGTAGATATTCCTTAGTGTGTGAGGTACAAAGACTTTGTTTTTAGTTTTGCTTCTCTGGTTCTGAACATTGATGGCAAGATTTAAGATACCATGAGTATCAACATCTGTTCCTAGTTCATCTCATTAAATAAAACAATAAGCTAAGGGAAGGGTTTTTACAGATCCTCGGACCTAACTTGTAAAGTGACCTACTTTCTACAAAGACTTTCACCAATCTGAGATTTCCTAAAACATAATCTCTTTTTCTTATTGAACAAAGAGAAAGCAAGGTTTATGATGCTGATGCAGAAGCAAATTAAAAAAAAAATATATCCCATTCAGTTTTTGATGTTAGAGCAAAATACAAGACAATTAAGAGCAACTAACAGGTGGCACATAAAGTAGGCAGTGTAATTTTCTGCCACTCTCCTGTTCCCCGGCTTTGAATTCAATGTTAGTGAGATGTCTTCTTTGTGAAGAACACTTCAGAAACGAGACCTCAGGCTGTTTATATGAAGTGAAATAATGAGTGAAAAGAGCCAGTGGTTTTACTCTTTGAATCAAAACAGACAACTTGAGAAAGTTTGATAATATTTTAAGATTTGTAAAAATATACCTAATTATTATTCTTAAACTTTGCTTTTAAAATATGTTTTATGAATACCGTTTTAGTTTGCATGTACTGACTTAATAACATTCTACTTCTAATTAAAAATAAAGGCAAAAGGAGATTACTTTTTACATAAACATGACTATTACTGAAATGTGGGGACTTTGTACCTATTACTAAAGAAATAGGGTGTTGTGTCACTAGCTAGTGTCCCTATATTTTCCACTTGAAGACAAATGCCAACTAAAATAACTGCCCCCAAGTACCATCTGCTTCAACCATCACTACCCTTTACTGAGAAGTTACTATATGCTAGCACATTGGCAAGTGTTTTGATTGCATTGTCTCATTCAATTTTTAGAACAATTATGTTTGTGACTATAATTCTATAATTGCTAATTCTGAGTCACAAGTCTATGAAGCAGGAAGATGACTTGGGCATTTCTATTTATGTTGAGCAGATATTAAAATGAGGTTCAGAGGACTCAAGCAGCAAACCCGGCATCATGCACTGTGGGGGTATTAGAAAAACCTCTGTACCCAACTTCTACTAACCCCAGGTCCAGAGCTTTTCTCTTTTGCTCCGCCACGCCAGTCTTTTCTTGGATAGCATGCATCTCTCAGGGGAAAAGCATCATTTCAATGGTGTTTCCTATTTCTATCTACCTGTCATCCCTGATTTAAAGCCAAAACTCCATTTGTCAATAATTTTCACGAAATACTATGACAAATGTGATGATGAAAGGACACATTTCTTGTGCTCAAATTAGACACACAAAGGAACAAATGTAAGAAAAAAATTAATAACTGCTATGCTGGGGAAACACAAGATGTTGCAGAAGCACAGAGAAAAGGACAATTAGGTCTCTAGCTTGCAAAAGGTGTCTTCTGAGACTATTCTCACAGACTAAGTAACTTTTCTTTGGGAAGAAAGGGGGAGGAAGGAAATTTGAATCAAGACAGAACAAGTAAAATGTGAGACTCTCATGGGCACGGCATATGTATAAAATGATAATTGATACAGTTTGTCAGCAAAGAGTCTAGGAATTTGGAGGGATAAAATAAAAAAATATGAACCTCGGATACCACTGTATGATGACGGCATTTTAACCAGATCACCTGAACGATCTGCTTTTTGTTGCTACAGTGGATGGGAGCTATAGAATATATAAGCATCTCTCAGGTGAGAAAATGTTCCAGAGTGTTTCACAATTATGGTGCAATGAATTTTCATCTGAATTCAGCAATTTTTTAGGAGTGAAAAAAATAAAAAGGCAGCTATTGCATATTGAGTTGTTTATTTTTTATAATTTCATAGAATTTGTGTTCAGTATATGCTTCATGAGCACAAATCAAGAAATAGATAAAAACATTTGGATTGCCAAGAATGTTTTATACATAACAAATAATTTCACCACAATGATACAAATGTCTTATACACTTTCATTTGTTATTCAATTCATTAAGGCAAATAGACAAATAGGAGGAATATTGTGAAAAGGGAGAACGAAGGGGCAGAAGTAAGAGAAAAAACGTGGGCTTGGGGGAAGAGAAAGAATGAGATTGGAAACAACAAAATCAGTAACTAGGCATAACCTAGCCAACTAAGACAGAAGTAACATAAAACATCGGCACGTAACATAATCTGTGTTTTTCAGGTCTGGTTTAAAATATTAGTGCCTAAAAGAAAATGAAAATGTGCACTAATCTGCATTAAACTGACTAGAAGTGTCAATAAAATTACAAATGGTAACGTGGCATTTCAATGAACTTTCACTTAAAAAAAAACTGTTTCTCATAAGACATGATTAAATAGAACACTTTTTAAATCTTAATTGATTTACTGCTACTACATTGTTTCCTAGTGCAGAGATTACCTGTTATCAGGGAGCTGTGTACGTGTGTGTGCGCACAAATGGGTGTGCACCTATGCAGAGTTTATTGCAGTTAGTTAGCAGTACTGTTTAAATTTATAAGTATCACACAACACTTAATAACTTACAGTCAATTGTGGAAAACTATACCATATATTATTTATGATAGCAAATGCTCAGGGACATAATAATACAAAATATATTTCTCAAACTCCCATTATTGCCTTTTGGGTCACTTCAGAGTGAAAAATTCTTGAGTTGCCACTTAGGAAAGTCCCTATTCATACTAGCTGCTGAAAGAAACATCACTGATTAATTCCAATCACAGTCATTGAGATCTGGAAATTGTCTTTAAGCAGGGCTGAGCCTCTGCCATTAGGGAAAAAAGGTAACTGTCTAGATGCCAAGAAACCCACCCTTCGGCTAAAAATAGCTTCTCCATCTAGTTCACTGAGGCCTATGAAGAAGGATCTACAATCAGATCTTCATTTGCTGGTTTAAGTAACATAAGGGATGCTGTGGAGTACCACAGAAATGCCACTCCCCACCTCAGGATTGAGACACTCATTCCCACAGTTTCTGGAAATGTTAGCATCATAAAATTTCCCTCTCTGGAAATTGCAGTCTTCAAAAGAGCACTGACTTGCCCGAGTTTACACCCCTTTGATGAGAAGCAGCCTACATCCAATGACGGGTTAATACAGGAGTATAATTGGCCTCTTTGCTTTAAGTAAACAACTCTCTAATATTATTCCAACTCCAGAACTCCCCATGGAACCAGCTGAAGGCTTTGTGGTGACAACATCATAGTTCAGTGCTTCCCTCTGCCGTGACCTACTTCCTTCACTCTCCTACTGCTGTTGATCCCAGAGGCACTCTTCAGTTAAACTTTTACTCACAAATCTCAGCTTCAGAATCTTTCCTGGGGAACCTGACCTAAGATAGTTGGTGCCAAGAATGCCTGAGGAATATGATTTTAAAATGGAAATATGGAGCTGAATCAGCCACCAGCCAGCTGGCGGTAAGAATTCCATCACTGGTCGGATGTAGAACATTGCGAGTGCTTTGCATGCACTCGCAGTGAAATTGTTGGTACCTTCATCCTCCCCTAGTTAAACGAAAAAGGGCCATATGCACTAGTTGGGACTATCTCAGGAATTTAAGAAATTCTGTGTAAGTAATAATCATTAGGGCAGTGGAAAAATGATTCTTGCTAGGGGCAGTTGATGCATTGGATAAAGAAAATAAAAGGCAGAAAATGATTGCTCACCAGTTGAAAGCTGAGAGAAAACCAGAGGGCCTCTTTGGTAGCATATACTGAAATCCTCTTTTCCTATAGCTAGAGGACAGAAAAAAGCTTAGGATCAAGCCCAGAACTTAAATATAATAGCTATAGGTGAGGTTGAATCCTCAAACTTCAAATATCTGCCTTACTAAGATCAGGATCCTAATTAGGAAGGAGTGGGGCCCATAAGTATGTGACAGGATTATCTGGTTAAATGTGTTCCAAAATATGAAATACTTAAATACTTCTGAAGACTCAGGACCCATATAAGAGGTCCACTTCTCCCTGATAAATGCTGAATCTCCTCCCTTGCTCGAAATCAACATAGGAATCACTTTGCAAGAAAGCATGCACCCACATCAGGATCTATCCATACCTCTCCTTCAGTCCCAAGATCAATAATTAGCATTAGGTTACAACATAACCAAGCTGGGGAAGTGCAGGACCTAAAAGAGGAAGGGGACTACATGCTGAATTCTCCACTGGGCTCAGCCAATATTAACTGTTAGTTTTCAGGAGAGTCCTCATAGAATTAGCTTTTAAGGATGCTGGATTAAGGAGAGAACATAAAGTTGAAAGAAGAAGAGTTTATGGATATGAGAGCACCCTCCCATAATACAAGATTTAACATCTTGCAAGGTACTTGGAAATGGTGCTGACATACTGCTAAGATTGATTTTTGAAGTTTGGGGGAGTTGATGGCCCATGCTAAGTGATATAGAAATGCAAACAGCATAAGACTGGAAAACTCACTAGTGGAAGGATGAAAGGATACTTGGTTTATCCAGATATTGAGGCGTGCTGTGACAAGGGCACAAGCATTATTGAGCAGCTCAGTGGTTGTCTTCTGCACACTGGTACTGGCAGAAAGAGATGCTGTTACAGCATTGGGTTTGTTAGTGGCAATAGGGATAATAAGATTATGAAAATATAGGAAACTGGTGGTGAACAAGAGATGCAATCCTCAAAATAAGTAAGATTCTCTGAGAGAGAGCTGGAGAATATCTGACACAACCTAAGGAAGATCTGAGGGACGTATCAAGATGCTTAAAAATACTTGAAGTCCCTAGGGAAGTGGTTTTCAACCAGGAGGAATTTTATTCCTCGGGAGACATTTGTCAATGTCTAGGGATGTTTTTGGTTATCAGAAGTGGAAGAATGGTGCCACTGGCATCAAGGTGGTGGAGGCCAGGGATGCTTCTAAACTCCTACAATGCATAGGACAGCGTCTTGAGGTTGAGAGACTGCTGTAGAAATAAGGCAAATAGAATCAAAATAAATTAAGGATGTCTCATCAAGAGGTTGAGGGCAGGTACTACCAAATAAGGCATAATTCCTGGATTAATTTCCAGATTGAGGCCAGTTTTCCAGATCCAGAACCCATTGACTGAAGGAAGCTTTGGGTACCATGCAGGAAAGACATTACAATGCCACAGGTAATGAGCAATGTAATGACTCCCATAGTCCTTCCCCAAATAGACACATGGCCATTTACTCAGGTAACTACATACTGGGAAAAGAGAATACACAAACATTTTGGAGATGACTGGACACAGAAATTAATCTGATATTACTATCCATGGACCAAAAGAGTCATTAAGGGCCCTAGTAGAGGTATATGGGGGGCCAGATAATAATTGAAGTTACGGCATATATTGAGGTCTCAGTGTGTCTGCTGTTTCCACAGACCTAGTCTGTAATTGTTTTCTATGTCTCCAAAGACATATTTAAACTGAACATATATGAAAGTTGGCAGAACTCAAAAATTGGTTACTTGGCCTACATAAAAGCTATTATAGAAGTGGAAGCCTCTATAACTACCTCTCTCTGTTGCCAATCAAATAGTGTAGGAAACAATATCCTATCCCTTAGAGAATAGTAGAAATTATTCTTACCTTTAAAAGGTAAAAGAAGTGTCCAGTCAAGGTGGTGTAACAGGGACTACTGCTTGAAGCAAACAAAAAGTGTGAAAATATATATGAAACAACAATCTTCAAAATAAGAGATATCAGGAAACAAAGGGCAGTGTTCCTTGAGATATGGGAAATAAGGAGAGCCCTAAGGTTGTCTGAGTTCACTACATTGAGAGAGTTTTTAGGCATAGCACAAAAAAGGAGAACCCAAGAAGTGTGTGGCAGACTCACTGAGTTTGGGATGTGGAACTGAGATTCCAGGGAGATCAAGGAGGATAGACTTTGAATGTCAGTGCAGAAGGAACTAAAGAGCAGCCAAGAGAATTCTGGAGCATGGCAGAAGTAGAACTCCAGAGATCTGCAGAGGGTTCTCTTTGAGTATTCAGCAGAGTAGTGATTCCCACATGCATATGAAAAAACTACCTGAGACAAGGAAAGAGCCATTTGAAAGGACAGAGGAAACAGTACCCAATACTCAGGGTGGGAAAACTTGCTTATCCCTACCACTCAGAATTACAAACCTGATAATCTGTGGGGCACTGAGTAGGCTAATCAGAAGGTTTTTGCCTCAGTAGTGACACCACTCTGGCTCCCTCTAACAGATCTTAAAAGCTGGACACAAAAAGATGGACCTTTTTCTAGATAACAACATCTCAAAACAAACCTTAAGAATGTTTATAGTAATATAAAAATATCCAGCACCTGAAAAAGTAAAATTTACAATGTCTGACATCAAATCAAAAATTACCAGATGTGCAAAGAAGGAAGGAAATATGACTCAGAAACGGTAGAAAGCAGTCAATTGACATTGACCTAAAACAGACACATAGGAGTTGGAATTAGCTAATACTATTTAAGGTAAAATACACCTAGAGGGAGATCTTGTGAACTTAAAAAAAAAAAAAAAAAGGCTCAAGAAAGTCTATATAGGACAATTCCACCTAATTATCAAGGTGAGTATTAGATTATTAGATGTTCTTATTAGGTCTCTGCATTGGCTCACATTTCTATCCCTGTAGAAAGAGGCAAGATCCAAGATTTCAGTTCAGGGTTAATGAAGAAGCAAGCAGATCAGGCTTTTTGGTCGGCTTTAGTGTTGGTCCACCAATGAATTACTAGTTTAAAAAAAAATAATACTCTAGAATTCTTTCCAAGTTATCTGCCACTTTTTATATATTAGCCTGGGATATCTCGTAGAGGAGGATTCCTTATTCGCAATAGTCTTCTAGATTCTTTTCTAAGTCTGCTGTACCAATACACACATTTTAACATGACTTTTAGTCTAGTAATATATTATTTATCACGTTAAAGCTAGAGTCTGCTTATTAGAACCTTCTGTTCTTTCTTGAAATAGACAGAAATTTGGATCTTTGTCTACCCTAGAGCCGTCAGTGGTTAATGAGGGTGATGCTCAGGGGGTGAGTCTCATCAGCGATCCTGAAATTCTGCCTGAAATTGTCCATAGTTGTTGTCTTCTCTAGGTTTGGACACATAAGTAAATAAGTACACTATTCTCAAAAAGGGAAAAATAAATGTCGAAAAAATTGTCAAATACTTGTCTCTGTTTGGAATCAGCTAAATGACCAGTTCTGCATCTGCACATTTAGACTTTTTTGGATGCCGTCAGACTATAGCACTCTAGATATGAGAAGCAACGTGCCAAGTAGAAGTGCAAGGTTCTGCGGACTTAAACTGCCAGAAAAACAAACCAAAAAAAACATTGTGTTGTAGAGCAAAAAATAAGTCAGAATTTAAAACTTTAATTTTCAAATTAGAAAAATGAAAGAAAAATGGCAAATTGAAAGTGATACACCTTGCCAGCAAAGGCTAGAAGTGAGTAACCATTTTCTCAATGAGTTCACTTTCATCCTTACCTGTGTGTGGCTTTTTCCAGCGTGGCTCCCTGCCTTCATTCATGCTATGAAACCTGTCTGTAGTGCCTTTTCTTTTTCAATTTATTATTTGCAATTTTTCCCTTTTTAAAATTCCGTTGGAATTTTTCCCTCTTCCAGGAGGTCATTCACCATCATTCCATTCCAGTCCCACACTAATGTCTTGTTTCTGAGTTCTCTTTAACGGAATTGAGCAATTTATTGTTTTCCAGTTGTGACATCTGATTACATTTCTCACCGTTTCTAGGGAGAGGTCTTGAAGTCAGGTGCAATGTATTGTGCTACTATTACCTCTTTACCTTCAAGATTATGAGTCTCTTCCCTGCGCTGGCTCACAATCCTGTGTTCCTCAGTATATGAGGCTTTTCTGTTTATCTTGAGTTTTCTGTTTACATTTTTCATTTCATTGACTGCTAAACTTCTTAGAAAAGTGATCAAATTCCCTGACTACTTTTTCTTATCTTATATTCACTTTCTCAACCTCCCATAGTTAAGATTCCCCCAAAGTGAAATTTTAAATGTCAACAATTATTGTTGATCCGATGAAATTTTTTTCTAGGTCTTTTTTTGTCATTTCTGCCCATTTTGATTATTTATTTTACTGCTTACTTTCCTCCACCATAACCATTTAGCGTTCTTCTTCCTCCTGCTCTGCCTAAAATGAATGCATTCCTGAATATAAATCATGCACAAGAATTTGGATGTCTTATTACTGCATCATAACCCAGCTGTCCTGACTGATACGGCGGTTATGAAGATTTCATTCAGTAACGAAGACTATAGGAGTTAGCCTCTACACAGAGAGCATGGGGGGAGTCTCTAATAACTGTTATTGGAATAAAAAGACTAAGTCAATTTTTAAACAAACTCTATTTGGTTAGAAAGATCACTGGCATATAGATGATGTAAGATTGGTTTAAGCAGATCTTTCTCTATTTTTTGAAAAACAGTTCCTGCCAATTCTCTCCAGTTAAGATCTCTTAATATCAAGGGTCTTACGCAAATTTATGATCCACAAATAATAATAAGGTGACAATACCTTTCATCTGCTATTTGGTGTCTGAGAAATCTTGTGTCAATATCCAATGATATCTTCTTAATTTTACTGACCATTCTTGGCATAGTGAAAAGAGGATGAAATTGCTTCCATACTTTTGGAGGCAAGTGTATGGACAAGTTTACCATGATAGTAGAAATATTAAAGAAACCAAAAAAGAAGTTATTACACTTAGAAATCTTCAAGGCACAGGGTAAATCTATTTTTACCTCAGTTTCATCGTTAGGGTTTTATATGTTCTAAGTGAATAATCAAAGGGATGGTATGATTGATGCACTGGATTTATTGTTAACCATCTCAGAGTAAGTTATAAAGCATATCTGTATGAGTAGGTAATATTTTTAAAATATTTAATTATTGATTGATGCATTATAACATGTAAGTTAAGATTTGGGGTTCTGAAATCAGATATCCTAGGTTTTAATCTCTGTTCCACTATTTCTGTGTAGCTTGGAGCAAGTTACTTGGCTCAAACTCAGTTTTGTCAATTGCAAAATTAGAATTTAAAAAGAACATGCCCCACAGGGTTGTTGCAAAGATTGCATGAGCATGTAAAATGTTTGGCACACCAAAGGTGTGCAATAGTTGTTTCTTGCTACTATCTATAATTAAAGTACTCCCCCTTCCCTTGGCTTTCCCTGAGGGACTTACATTTAAAGTCCTTGAAGTAGAAACTGCCCATGTATTTGTCCTTGGGGATTAATAAAAGTGGTAATAAGATTACCTTTAACTCTGATACAAGAATTTGTTTTTTTCTGAGGCAAAAAGGGGGCTGAAGATGTGATGGAATCTTTCACAAGAGAAGAAAACAAGGTGAATAAACATGCACTGAGATGAAGCCAAGAAAGATATTAGGAGCCTTTGTAAAACTAAGAAAGAGGCTTGTGGCATTTTAAGAGGGTCCACTTGGTACCCTGTTGGACACATGTCAGTTTCTAGTCCTAGAAATGCAGCACCGTGGGGATTATGTAAAAGCTTAAAAAGTAGTAAAACTGATGCACGCAATGATAACTGAAGTCAACTGGTCAAGCTATAGCTTGATTTTTTAGGCCAATTTATCTAATCTAAATCTTAGGTTTCATTCTTGTAGTTAGCGAATATTTTAAAGCAAAGTGAAATAGTCAGGATTAAATTGTAATCTTCAAATTTAAAAAAAAATGCAAATAACTATCAAATCATGTGAACCGTGCTTAGCTCTAAAGCATTTCTGTCATTTTTTTTCTATTATCAAACCAAATTTTTGGCCTTGACATGCAATATTTGTGAAAATAATGCTTGCATTTTTATGTTAATATACAGCTGGAAAAGAGTACATAGCAATTATGTGGTGACTAAAAGACCCAGAAGCATAATAGTGATGTTTTGAATAATTTGATCCATTAAAAGCTCAATTCAGTGAATAAGGAAAATTCTTTTAACATATGGTTGTAGCAAAGGAAGGACTGGTAAACATTTTAGTATAATATGCCATTTTTGAGTAATGTCACCTCTTGAAGCAATATTTTCAGAAAATGGAATGAGAGATTTTTTTAATCAACAGAATTCTAACTTTTAACAGCATTTCATCTAATCTCCATCATATGGTTTTTAAAGTTTTTTATAGTTTTGTTTCCTCTGACTTTTAAGTACGTATTCTCTCTTACTCTCTGAAGCTGACTGAAAGGCAGGTCTCTTCCTATCTTCCAAACCCAACAGTCTCATCTCTGCTTCCCTGTCTTTCTCTCAACATTGCCCTCTGGATGCCCCTTCCCTACTCAAGTCCAGCTTGTCCCTGATGTCCAAATGCACAAGCCCTCTCTCTTGCTACTAGTACATATTTATTAACTACTGTGTTGCACACACTACCTTATATACACCTAGCTTTTGACTCACCTCCTTTATCATGACTTATCATGATGTTTCATGAAATCTTCTCAAAATAATTGTCAACACATTTCACCCTTCCTTTCCTCTTCAAACTGATTCTCTCTCACTATTCTAGATAAATTGCTCACGTTAACTTTGTCTTGACCTTTTAAATTGCCCAATCCTTTGGGCATCTTCAGCCCTTATTGCTAATAACCCCCGCATTTGGTATCTCCTACTTCCTCCTCTTTCATGGTTTGCACTGTTGGTCCTCTTCTTACCTTTGTAAGCATTCCTTCTTCACCTTGCTGACTCTTTGAGGGCTTTCTTTTTAAACTTTTGACCTCCCGCCTGTGCACACAATTTCTCTGTGTCCTCATATACAGCACCATTTTGATGAAACACAAATACAAATTATTTTTACATCTATATATAAAGGCAGAATTCACTCTCTTGGTATTTAGTTGCATTCTACACATCTTCACATGAATCACTTGCAGGCATCTTAAACACAACATATCTAACACATCCTCTTGATCCCACACATACTTCTCTTTTCTATACTTAAAACAGTGAAAGACACCAACATTTGCTTAGTTGCAGAGCCAATCCAGAACCCCTAACATGAATAATACATTGTTTGCTACCACTCATGCAATATCTTCAACCATTTACTAAGTCCAATAAATTCTACTTCCTTAATGTTTCCCCACAATATCACATCTTAACCATTCCCACTGTTACTGCTTAATTGACACGATTATCATTCTTTCAATAAAATAACTGAAAAACTCTTCTAATTGAACTTTTCTGTCTTTAGTTTGGACCATCCCTTCATCTTAACTGCCAGTGAACTTTTTAAAATTTACATCTGATCAGTTCCTCCTCCCTACCCCCAACCCCCATTTAAAACACCTTGGGGGCTCTTGAGTGCTTTTTGCTCCAACACCTGAGGCCAAAGTTGAAGAGAGAGAGTTGACACTTGGATGAGAACCAGGCGTTTTGGTTTCTTCCCCCCACAAATCACCTTATTTTAATGGCTTAATAAAACTTCCTAAACATCTTGTTTATAGTCATCCAAAGCTAATTTAATTATCAATATTATTTGGTAGGAATATTGTTTTTGTATTTTTTTGTTTTGTGTTTTAGATAAGTGAATGAACAAAAATAAGAGTGATCATTGTGACTTTGGACCTCAAGAAATAACTAAATGACTAAAATGTGGCTGAACTGTTGTTAGCTTCCATCTGGGGAGAAGGTTTTCAGTGTTTTTCTGTGTATGTTTGTTTGGTTTTATGATTTTTCTGGTACCAGTAGTGGGTGGAACTATTCCTGATCTTTACAAATGAACAAGTATGTTTAGTTGTAAATCATAGCCAAGAGTTCTATGGCTGACAGTTTTGTAGAAAGCAGTGAGAGATTTGTACTTTTTAAAAAAATTGCTGAAAATGATCAAAATGAAGTGTGTAGCTAGAGAATGAGAAACTAAAAAGGACAAGTCAAAATGGGGTCAAATGCCAAAGGGATGAAAAAAATTTAGTGGCCGATGTAAATTTACTTGACATTCTTTTGCTAAGCTCTGTAGCTAATGAGGGAAGTTAACAGCCAAGCTAGTATTCTTTTTTCCTGACACAAATGCCTGCGAACTCAAATAAAATTGAGGATCTAGGCATTTCAGTAACCTTTCTTTTTTTTGCCATTTTTTTGGAGGGAACTTTAAATAGTGTGTCAAAATAAGTGAAATGGGGGCACTGAAATAAAATCATGAATTCAAAACTTTTAATTTTTAAGTAGACTACTGAACTGTTCCAAAATGATTTGAAATTGTATATGAGTTTCACATTTCCTCCCTTCCTTGTATAGCTGACTTCCACATGCATCTCACTAGCTGAAGTATCTCATTCTCCAATATGTCCATGTATATTTACCAGACTAATTTTCCTAAGTATATATCTGATCACCCTTAAAGGGAATATAACATTTCACTCTGCAACCTCTACAATTTCACCTTTTTTTAGTTGTTAAAGTTCTACGTATATATTTATTTTCTTCCAGATTTTCTTAATTAATCAATAAACATATGACGTTCACAATATTTAAATCACACAACTATTTCCCAGGTAACTTTTCTAAATTAAAAGGGACTAAATAAAAATGAGTTATTAGTTATTATGATACATCCTCACAGTGCAGGATAATGCATTGAATTTCATTGTAAGGATGTACCATATTTTAAAAATTAGTCATTTTCTGATTGCACTTCTCAGTTGTTTCTAGTTAATTCTTAATATAAATCCTATATCTTTACCCTTATGAATATATATCTTTATGGTAAATTTTAATAAGTGAATTTGTGGAATTAAAGAGCATATGCGTTTAAAATACTGGTAAACATTGATAAATGACCATTAAAATGATTTAGCCTATTTATCCTCTTATCACTTCTGTATGAGTGTCTGTTTCTCCACAAGCTTTTCTAATCAGAATATTATCAGATGTTAATCTCATTTCAATCATACCTGTAAAAGATGGTATCTCACTGGTATTTTAAGTCCCATTTCTTTATATATTAAAAATTTTGACACATTTTCTTCTGCTCTTTTGTCATTCATATTAATTTTCTATAAACATATTTTTCTACTAGGTTAATATTTCTTTTTTACTATTTTTGTGGAAATTCTAGGTTAAATAACTTAAACTAGCTTTATATTTACAGTGCATGTTTCATTTGTTTAATCTTTTATATATTGTTTCTATTGTTGTAATTAATACTATTGTTATTTTCAAGCAAAATGTATGTAGTCATTCAGTCTTGTTTTGTGGATTTTGGTTGTGGTTTCTTATTTATAAAAATCCTCTATACTCTAAAAACTGACACATCTTCTCTGATTAATGTACAAATTGATTCTTTTTATATTACATTTATTTACTCACATAAAATTCACTTTGGATATGGAATGAAATCAGAAATCAGGTTTACTTTATATGGATTGGCAAGTGGCTCTTAAAAACATTAAGGTAACAATTGATTGATTTATTCATTTATATTTATTTAACATTTATTATGTGTTAGTGACTGCCAGAAGAATGTTAAATAGTTATATTGAAGGCAGGAAAGTTTTGTCTTCCTTATATTAATGGGAATGCTTCTTATGTTCACAACTAAACCCAATATTATTACTTTAAGATTATTTTTAAGGAAATCTCTGACTCTACTGACATAAACTAATATTTTTTAAAAAAAATCAAGAATAGCTCTTATATATAGTGCTTACATATTAAAGTCTACATATGTTAAGGAAAATGTTATTTTCAATTTCGAATTATACTAACAGAACTGTCAAGTTCTATTCTTGGTTTGGTGAAATGAACATCATGGTAAATTATTCTTTTAATGTGTATTTGATTTCACTTTCCAATATTTTCTGAAAGATTTTATATTAATATTCAATAAATGATATCTTTAACCTTTTCTCTTTTTGCAATCTTTGTCATGTATTTTTATACATGTCATACTGTTTTAAAAAATAGAAAATTTCCTTCTTTTAGAGGTAAATAAAATTGAAATGATTAGTTTATTAATGGTTGAAAGTAATTTACCTGTGAATCAGTATGGGTCTGTTGTATGTGGAGAAGTCTTATGTTTAGAAAATTACCTCAAATTCTTCAAGGATACTTAGTAGGTTTGGGGTTTCTTTCCCTCTTTTGTTTAAAGGTAGCTTTTTTTTGGTGAGGAAGATAGGCCCTGAGCTAACATCTGTTGCCAATCTTCCTCTTTTTTCTTCCTCCCCAAAGCCCCAGAACATAGCTGTATATCCTCGTTGTGGGTCATTCCAGTTCTTCTACGTGGGATGCAGCCACAGCATGAATGATGAGCAATGTGTAGGTCTGTACCTGAACTGGCGAAACCCAGGCTGCCAAAGCACAGCATGGGAACTTAACCACTTGGCCACAGGACTGGCCCCTTCCTTCTCTTAATGAGTCAAATTAATAACTTAATGACAAAGGAAAATTATTTTTATGTCCTTTGTATCTTCACTTAATTTACTGATAGATATCTGGGCTTTTTCCTTTTTATGACTTATTAAGCTACTTAGTTAGTCAATTTTGTGAATTTTAAAATATCAGCTAATGCATGAGATTATCATTTTACTTCTTATTCTTTGCCTAAGTCCTTGAGATCTCTTGGGGACTTTATCTTTTGCTTGTCTTTATATTTATTTTATTTTCACTGTCTTTGCTTCTAGAATATAATGTTTGTGTGGTAATCAAAATTGATCTCTGGTGGGATTAATGTAAAGATCAAAAAATTAAAGGAAAAATGAGGTAAAAATTTGAAGATGATGTAAAATTATTATTACTATTATTTTAAGATTGGCACCTGAGCTAAGAACTGCTGCCAATCTTTTTTTTTTTTTCTGTTTTATCTCTCCCATGTTCCCCCAGTATACAGTCATATATTCTAGTTCTGAGCGCCTCTGGTTGTAGCTTGTGGGACGCTGCCTCAACATGGCCTGATGAGTGGTGCCATGTCCGTGCCCAGGATCTGAACCAGCAAAACGCTGGGCCGCCCCAGTGGAGTGTGCGAACTTAACCACTCAGCCACTGGGCCGGCCTCTAAAATTATTTTAATGGTAAAAAAAGTGGAGACCTATGGAGATGATTTTCCAAAGGAAGAAACCACATAGCATAAACTTAGGCAGAGATGAAGGCTCCCTATGAACTCCGAAGCTCATTGCAGAGACACAGGTGCTGGCGCTACCAAGAGGAGTGAAGACTGCACCCAGTGCACAGCCTTTCTGACATTTACTCAGAAGTGTTGTATTTTCCTTTTCTTTCCTAAACTTAAGTCCCCTCCCAATCCAATCATTCTATGACTATCTGGTTCCGAGCTCATTAGATACAACTAACTCTCTGAAACATTCCCAGCATGTATTTTAAGACTAGATGCTTCAAGCAGCAATATTCCCTGTGTAACGTTGCCTGGCAGGCCCAAGTTCATTGGATTCCTTTCTGTAGTTAGTTGCCGTATCTATGATTTGTTTTAATTGGAGCATAAACTGAGTAGGAATATATATCTCAGGCAAAATAGCAGAAACTAGTATTAATTACTCCAGCAATAATTTTGAACAATTTATTGGGGAATATGGGGTAAATGAATTAAACAAACTAAAGTGTTTCACCTAAAATTTAAAAATTCAAAGAGTCATTTTTTGGCAAGGAGTAAACAAGAACAGTTTGGATATTGGTCACTATGACTTTTCTCTAGTCTATTTTATATTATTTGTTCATCTTAAGCAAGATCATGACCTAATGGTTCCGTACAAACTTTACTGGTTTTAATTAATGATAAGTATTTATTTTTTAATATTATTTTTAACTATGCAGTCTTTCATTCAAGGTAGCCTCTTAATACTTTTTTTTAAATGCTATCCCAGGCATTTTTGAATGCTTCCTTTCTTTATGAAAACAAGATATCCCAGACTCATTTGGAGATATTCTGACCCAGTGTTGGAATTTATGGAGAAATGTGTTTTGTTGGGTGAAAGAAGCCAGACTCAAAAGACTACATATTATATGATTCCAGTCATAGAAGGCTCTAAAAAGGCAAAACTAAGGAATGGAAAATGGAACAACGTTTGGCAATTGTGGATAAAAGGATGGCTGACTAGAAAAGGATACGCAGAAGACTTTTTAAGGTAATGGAACTGTTCTTTATGGTACTGGAGTGGTGGATACATGGTTTTATGCGTTTATCAAAACCCGTAGAATTGGACATGACAAAGGGTGAGCTTCAAGGTATGCAAAAAGAAAAAGTCTATCAAGTGCCTGACATCCCAGAATGTTATACAGACTGCAACAAATGATATAACTGAACAAAAAATTCATGACATAACCTTACTGCAGGGAGTAAAGGTGAAAAGTTGATCTAATTAACACTGAAAAATGGCATTTAGACTGAAACCATAAAGCTGAAAAGAAATGGAATTGTGCATGAACACTGTACTCTAATTGGTAAAGGTGTTCCATATTGAGGTATGATGCAACCATTCTGAATCTGCCTTATATGTCTATTTGGGCTAAACAAGTAAGAAAATGGATGGTGGATTATGGGGCCAGGATTCTCACTGTTGGACAGAGAATATAGAAAAGCAAGAGGGAAAGGCTAGGGTGAATGAGGTGGTAGTGGAAAAGAGTAGGAGACATTGGTATGAACTCACCTTTAGTTTAATATAGATACACATGGATAGATACAGAATAATGATAGATATATGAGTATACATATGTTAGTAGTATACATGAATATACATCCAGGATAGTTTGCCAGGAGATTCTAGAAGCAATAACAGTCCAATAGCTAAGAGCACACTCACCACCCACTTGTTGGTTTCTAAATGCCATTATTCAATGGAAAGGACAAGGGCTTCTTGTAGAAATGGCTGATTCCAGGGCTGAGTCAAGTAATATACCAGATGAGCCTGAGGCATATTTTAGTACCAGAAAGCAAACAAATGCTCAAAAGGCTAAGGAGGGGAGGCATGCTGAAAAATATTGAAGAAGCCATATTGAAAGAGCTACTCAAGGTCAAAGCCAGAATTTTAGGAGCAAAATACATAGTGTGCTATTGGATTAAAAACCAATGTATAAAACAAATATACATGTGTCCATACTAATATAAATAAATGATTGAACATATAAATAGATGGAGAAGAAACAAATACTCCTTAAAGGAAAATTGAAAATAATACAAGTAAATACTGCCCCCTCCAGGAGGCAGAACTGATTTCCATGGCTATTCATGTTGAAACGATTAAAAAACTAGATTAAAAGGAAACTTCCTTAATGTAAATAAGGATATATTTAAAAATCTACAGTAAAGATAATATTTAAATATTAAAACCTTTCCACTTGTGAATATAAATGAGACACATAGGAGTTCTAGCCAGTAACACAAGAAAGGGAAAAAAAATTAAAAGCATACACAATGGAAAAGGAGATAAAAAGATTGTGTATATGGAAACTCCACAATAATCTATTAAAAATTGTTATAATTTGATGTTTCAAGGTTGCTAGATCCAAGGCCCATATACAAAAACTGTATGTTTCTATATATTAATGACAAAAATAGAACATGAAACTCATAATGACATAATTTATAATAGCATTAAAACATGTCCGATACAAGTAAAGAAATTTTATGAAAGATGTGCAACACCTCTACACAGAACAATAGTTGACATTACAGAGGGAAATTAAAGTAAATCTAAATAACTAAAAGGATATGTCATTATAGATATTGAAAAAGTCAAAGATATAAAGACGTAAGCAATTCATAAGTCTTTAAATTCAGTGCAATAACAAAAAAATTACTCAGGATCTGGAGAGGTTTGTGGGTGTGTGTTGAGGGTGGAGAGGAGGGGGGAGTGAACTGATAAGCGTATTTGGAACTTTATATGGAAACATACAGGGAAAATAACCAATACAAACATTGACAAACAATAAAGATGGAGGCGTCTACAGGATACCAAGGGTTATTTTAAAGCTCCACAATATAAGACAATAATATATTTGTGCAAGGATAGACAAATAGAACAATGGAACGGAACAGAGATTCCAGAATCAAACGCAAACATAGTCATTTGACGCAGGATGATGATATCATTGCTGTGCAGTGGGGAAAAAATGATGTTTCCATTAAACTGTACATCTCTTCCTCTACATTTTTACCAATAAGCTTTTTATGTTTCTCTTAAATCATTTTATTTTTCCACTTTCTTGTCTAACATATAGTTATTTCAGGAGCTCTAACTTCCAAAAAACAGACATGAGAAGGTTAACTTTCAGGTCTTCACAAAGAATTTTATATTCTCCTCCTTCTATAGTGAGTAACTCTTCTGGCGACTCTGGCTTTGTGCTTGCCTGCTTATCAGATCCAGTAACTGGTACAAACAAAGACAAGAAGTACGATTTCCTCATTCATTGCAAACCTGGATAAATTGAAGGCAAACTTTCCAAGCATATTATCACTCACCATAAACAAGTTAATTTCTGCTATCTTTGACTGCTTACTTGCGTTAATTTTTGCCTAGTAATATGAATATTTAAGGTTATGAGTGTTGCTTTCAGTACAGCTTTAGACATTTGTCCCAGGTTAGGATTTTCAGAGCTTTCATTAATTTGTTTTATAAATATTTTGTGATGTGAGTTCTACTTTCTCCTTTTACTCACTAGGTAAGAAGGAAATTTGAATAATGGGAGAGGTTCATATGTTTCTAGGTTTTAAAATATCTTGGTTCCTCTACTTATTATTATTATATTCTAGATTAGTGAATTGAGAATTCGCTCTTCCATATTTCTCCATTTTAAATTATCATTGTTTCACTTATAGTCCTTTTGTTCATTTTCTATAGATATTCAACTGCTTCAAATTATTTTATGGCCTTTTTTCTTGCAGTTTGCTTAAAAGCTAAAATTATAACGTCCCCTATCTCTACTTCTTAATTAGTTTACTGATACTTTGAAAGGAGGAGGTTTCTGAAACATTACCATATGGTCTGGTATTCCAGTTCATCTTATCATGGTTTTTATCTGAAGGAATTTAACAGTGAGTTCCTTTCTTTCTTGATGTAAATCTCCATTATTGGTCTTCTTGCTATTTTCCTGGTTAATTGATTCCTGGTCCTTTTACTGAATAGACTGAAAAGACGAGGGTGGTTATAGTGTATTCCATCCAAACTCGCCGCTCACAGTAAATAGGGAGGGCCAGTTAACTTTCCAGTTGTAAGATATTCTGGATCGCTTAGTAACAAGGCAATACTATATAGGTGGAGCGGTACAGAGTCTCTGTTACTATCCATTGTGAGACCAAGTTTGAGCTTCCCCTAAGGCAATGGCTGAGCAAATCCATGTTAGTTGTCACTGCTATAAACTGCTTTCATTTTCTGTGTATTCTTCAGTGTTTTAGAAGGTTCCAGAGGTCGGATGATATTTTAAAAGAAATATCTTTATTTTACCTTATTCAACATAATGTAGAATCTTTGTGTTTTTTTCTTTAACAATTACTTTTACTTTTTATTTTGAAATATATCACACACTACATGATTTTAAATATTGAAAATCCCTAAATTAATCACACAGGTCTTGAAGGCCGTTTGCAGTACTTTGTTTTTGTATGTGTGCTAGAAGCAGTTGCCTTGCTATAGATCTTCATTTAGTTTTTTAATGTGCACACTCAAATATAGACCTGCTTGCCCTTCTAAAACAAAATCCTTAAACTGAAACACCTTGCACCATATTTTCAAAGCAAAAAGGAGAAAAGAAAAAGGAAATATCTGCAGAACACAGGTCCCATCATTCTTGTCAATATAGTTTTTTAAGCATGACTTTCTCGGTGTGTTTGTTAATTTTACTTTACCTCTATAGATCAAAGCTCATCCTGAACTGCAGCAAGACTGGGCTCCTCAACTGTTCAACAACATACTAGCTCAGATTCATTGTTAATCGTCCCTTACTAGTTCTAATCTATAGTTTAAGGAAAACCAATGTAAGCCAGTATTATGGAGGGCCAAACTAAATTGACATGTCCCAGAAATATAACTTCGTCATAAGGGCTTAGCATCTTTTGTTTCATAAAAAGAAAATCTGAGTGAGGTTGTCCAAAGAATAAGTTTGCTGAGATTCTAAACCATAAGCAAGGAATTGTTAAAACAGAGGAACTAAACTGAAAAGAAGAATTTGGGTATGAGGTCAATAGATTAAAGGCTAAAAGCCAGATATGAGCAATATTTACAAATGGAAGACAGAACTTAGAGATTGAGCAATTTCTGAAGTGACAACAGAGGCTTTCTATAGATTTCTTGTGACCTTAGAAATGGATAGAAAGGAAGCATTAAAGGAAAGTGAACCCCATATTTCCATAGCTACTGCATGTGAAACTGCAAAGCCATATTAAACTTCTTTGCAAAATATCACTCACCTGGGTCATGAAGGCGGTGAAAAAATGTACAGAAAAGAAACAAAGACTTATGTCTTTTCATGACTCATCTGAAAAATAAAGCACTTTGGAGATTTCTGCTTGACATCTCACCATCAAAAATAAATGTGTATAAGAAGATGCCAAGAATTTCAAAGAAACATCCAGATATTGCTTCAGAAAATGGCCGCAATTGCTTTCATTGACATGCTGGTTCAGGAAAATCTGAATATTGATTATAGAATGTATGAAAATGAGTTCTACAATCATCAAACACACACTTTCACAATTTATTACCAAGTTTTATTAATACTACCTTCTAACCGCCTCTCGCCATCCCTATTATCAAATGATCTTGTGACAAAGGAGCAAAGGTAATACAATGGAGTGAAGGTAGTCTCTTCAATAAATGCTGCCAGAACAACTAGACATCCACATGCAAAAAAAATGAATCTAGACACAGACCAGAAACCTTTTACAAAAATTAACTCACAATGGATCATAGACCTAAATATAAAATGCAAAACTATAAAACTCCTAGAAAACAACATAGGGGAAAACCTAGATGACCTTGGGTATGGTGATGCCATTTTAAAGGCAACACCAAAGGCACAATCTATGATAGAAATAATTGACAAGCTGGACTTCATTAAAATTAAAAATTTCTCTCTGAAAGAAAATGTCAAGAGATTGAGAAGATAAGCCATACCCTGGGAGAATATATGTGCAAGAGACACATCTGATAAAGGACTGTTATCCAAAATGTACAAAGAACTCTTAAAACTCAACAATAAGAAAACAAACAGCTCCATTAAAAAATGCGTCAAAGACCTCAAGAGACTTCTCACCAAAGAAAATATACAAATGACAAATAAGCATTTGAAAAGTTGTCCTACATCATATGTCATCAGGGTAAAGCAAATTAAAACAACAATGAGATACACACTTAATCAATGGCCAAAATCTGAAGCATCAACAACACCAAATGCTGGTGAGGATGTGGAGCAACAGGAGCTCTCATACATTGCTGGTGGGAATGCAAAATGGTACAGCCACTTGAGAAGACATTTTGATGGTTTCTTACAAAACAAATATACTCTTACATATGATTGAGCAGTCACACTTATTGGTATTTAACCGAAGGAGTTGAAAACTTACATCTGAACAAAAACCTACATGAGGTTGTTTATAACAGCTTTATTCATAGTTGCCAAAACTTGCAAGTAACCAACATGTTCTTCAGTAGAGGAATGAATGCATTGTGATATATCAAGACAATAGAATATTATTCAACACTACAAAGAAATAAGCTATCAAGTCATGAAAAAAACATGAAGGAAACTTAAGTGCCTATTACTAAGTGGAAGAAGCCAATATGAAAACGCTACATTATTGTATGAGTCCAACTATGTGACATTCTCCAAAAAGCAAAAGTATGGAGACAATAAAAAGATCAGTGGTTGCCAGAGAGGAGGAGAGAAGGGAATTGAATAGTCAGAGAACACAGGATATTTAGGGCAGTGAAAATACTCTGCATGATACTATAATTAATGGATACATGTCATTATACGTGTGTTCAAAGCCACAGAATGTACAATACTAGAGTAAATCTTAATGTAAACTATAGACTTTGGGTAACTATAATGTGTCAATGAAAGGTTCATCCTTGGTAAAGAAAAATGTACTATTCTGGTGAGAGATGTTGATATGGGGGAGTCTATGCATGTGTTGGGGCAATGGTGTATGGGAAATCTCTATACCTTCAAAAAAAATAAACTGCATCATGTGTTAAGTCACAGAGCTATGAAAAGACATGGTCTGATAAGAAAGTATGAGAAATTGAATGTGCCTAAACAACTATGACGTGAGAATAACTGCAGGGAATAATTTGAAGAAAGATTGAGCCACCTCATCAAATATTGTGAATGCCATACTAGGAAGTGTGGATATGCTAAACTTAATAGAGAGTTTTTAAACAGGACATTTGTTATTTAAAAATAACTCAGGTAACACTGTGGAAGACTCACTAGATTGGGGAGTGTTTCAAAGAGACAACACTGTCAGTGAATGAAGTGTGTGCATTCAACGGAAGTCTTGGTAAAGCAAAATTGTGTAAGGAGTATGGATTAGAAGGTTTTGGCCTTTGTCCCATTTTATAAGAGGTGGTTTAGCATAAACCTTATAGCCTGCTAGGCCTGGGTTTGCCAGTCGGCCTAGCAAATGCCAATTATGAGACCTTAGGCAAATTATTTATTCTCTTCAGCCCTTGTTTTTCATCCATGAAATAGGGATAATAATAGTGGTTTTAAAGTTTTGCAAAAATTATGAGAAATAGTAGATATTAAGCTCGTAAACTAAAGTGACAGACATAAAATACATGCATAATAATTTATGCTTGTTGTAAGTATTATGCTTAAGGACAATGTTTTAAATGATTAATTTCTAAAAATGGTTTAATTCTACATATAATCAACAAAACACTGTTGACCTGTTCTTCTTAATAACATATCTGTAATTTTTTCTCTATAAATATAACTTCAGTGTTATGTATCTGGGTTCTTTCTGCTCCTCAAGTTCTCTTTACCACAACATTATATATGCTGCAGCAACAGAAAGGAAATGGGAAAGTTTAAACCACTCTAAAAGAGATCCATTTTTACTTGGGATTCAAGATGGAAATTCGCCCTCATTAGTGTGGGCATGGCACTCCCTGTGTGTCGCTATTTACTGTGCCTGGTGGTAGCAACCCTCTTGATGCTCAATATCGAATGGGCTACCATAAGATGTCACAATAGCCCAGGTGAAGAGATGATGAGCTTCTACATTGTGACTGTGGCTGTGGGATAGGTTTGAACATTTATGGCAATGTATCAGTGATCTTGCTGGTTAGGGAAGATGAAGTGGCAGAAAGAAAGGAATTGATTCTTAGACGTTTGGCCTGTTAGATTGGATTAATTTTAATATTACCTAACTGAGAAGTCATCTATTCCTTTCTTCCCTATTTTTTGGTTCTGTCTGAGAAATCTCACTTTCTCTTGGTACCTATTTGAACACATAATTCAGCATTTCTTAAAATTATCTCTAAAGGATACACTTCTGTATAATCATTACTGAAAATGTAGAATTTACTGGAGACCAAGAAGAGATATTAAATCACATATTCCTGATAAATTTAAAAAAAAAAAACAAAAAACCTTCTCTAAAAGCATCTACTTAGATGAACCATAATTCATTTCATTTTGTCCATGAGTCTTACCCCTACAGAATGTCCAGTCTTGCTGGAGGCTCTTCTCTTTTCCATATTTCCTCTAGGCATTTCTAATCACTTTTCTATTGCAATGTGGAATAATTCAGTTTTGCTCCTAGCTTCCATTTCCAAAGTCATATATGAAATTCACACGATGTTCAGGACGAAATCTCCTTCTTCCTGTGGTACATTTGATACGGTTTGTTAAAATATCTCTACCCCAAGAATGAATCACGTCTCAAGAAGAATAATAGCCAGAAGCTTGCTTTAAAATCTTTTAATAATATTAATTATGAGAAAGAAAATCATTTAAAAGGTAAGTGCCAGGATGCACAGGAGCTTGGATTTGTATATATTCAATTTTAAAATAAGTGTAGGCTTTTATAACATCCGGGTGTGATGTTAGTAGACTGTTGGAAATAGGTTTTTGGACTATGGCCAGGGATGGATCAGCAACAGGTTGGTTAGATATAAGAGGGACAGATAAGAATGATCTGAACATATAGATTAGAGTACAATAGGGCTGGAGTGAAATTCACTAAAAGGGAGGAAAAATCATGTAGGCCTTCCATACCAGGATGTATTTGGGGTTGTCTGCTTAGCCACTGTACTTACAGTGTACAGCCAGTGTACCGGTCACCCACTAGATAGCCGATCTTCCAGATTTCTCAATGTATCATGAGAAATCAACATGCATGTTCTTTTAGTTACTTAACAACACGTAATAAATAAAAAATTCATTTTAACTATAAAATTTAGAAAAAGGCACATTAACATTTTTCTTAATGTTTGTGTCCCTTGTTTCAGACTGAATTTCCCATGACTGTAACTTTGATTCTGACATCTGCAAAGGAAGCTATTATATTGAACATTGAATTTTTCTCAAAATAAAAATCACATTCTGTTTTTCTGTCTTACTAATGGGATATTTCTGTAACTCCCTACAATTTAAAGATTGTATTTGTATAAATTGCCTAATTCCATGCTTAGAGCATATCTAACAATAATAATAATAAAATAATAACTAACATTTACAGATCCAAGTGCAATTCTGAGAGTTATATGTATGTTAGCAATTTTGTCCTTGAAACAATCATATGAAGTACAAAATTTATGAAGTAAATAACAGAAATTATGAAGTTCTATTCTGATCCTTATTTCAGGAATAAAGGAAATGAGGCAGAGAAGTGTAAGTAATCTGATCAAAGTTACATAGCTGTTAAATTTGAACACAGGCAGTCAAGTTCTAGAGCTGATGCTCTTAAAACTACACAGCACTTGTTATCTGCCTTTTGCAACAATGACCTTTCAAAGATTTAAAGTGGCTATTATCTACCCAAATATTAAATTCATAAATGGATAGAACTTTAAAAATTCATGACTTCTGACTCTAGGCTAGGGTTTTTGTTTGTTTCTTTATTTTCTTGGTGATTATTTTCTCTTGTTTTCTTTTTAGCTTACACCCACTGCCGCATATACTATACAAACTTTAGATAGAGAGAAAAGTTTTTTCAGAACAAGTTATTTACTCCACATAGAGTCAACAACTAGTGCCTGATAACATGCTAGGGGTACAAAAATGAACAAGACGAAAAATGCCCCCTGCCCTTACGGGGCTTTAGATCCAGTAGTGGACTCAAATGACGAAATAGGAAATTTCCATCCTCGTAAGAGTGGGCTGGTGATCGAGACTTAGTGACTTACTTCCAAAGAACAAAAGGGAAAAAGGGAAAAATAGCACTTTGTAGAGGACAAACCTAGCAAATGCTACCTTAGTGAAGTGATCAAGGTTAACCTCATTAGGAATAAGCCATCTTAATATCACGGAGCTCCTGATATGAGGTAAAGATGAGAGAACTTCACCTATGTGATTTTCTTCCTCAAAATCTGCAAGCACAGTCTGATCATGAGGAAGCATCAAGAAAAAAAAAAGCCAAATTGAGAGAATAATATGACCCTCAGTCTTGAAAAGTATCAAAGTTATAAAAAAACAGAGATAGAGACAATGTCACAGAATAGAAGAGACAAAGGAGACACAATAACAAAAAAATCCAATGTTTCATTCTGTGTTGGATCCTGGAACTGAGAGAAGATATTAGTGGAAAAACTACTTAGTGGTAGAATACAAATAGAGTCTTTAATTTAGTTACCAGTGTTGTGCCAATTTAAATTTCTTAGCCTTAATAAATGTACCATCATTATCTGTTAATATAAGGGGGAGTTAGGTGAAGGGTAATGGGTACTAAATCTTCTGCAAATTTAAAATCACTTAAAAATGAAAAGTTTTCCGTAACTACAATGTTGGGAAGTGCTACTTTAAGGAAAGAGCAAGGTGCCCTGGAGAACACATATGAAGAAATGTCTAGAGTGGGGGTTGGCAAATTATAGTCAGCCAGCCTAAATCTGCACTAGCCTGTTTTGGAATGGCCTGTGAGCTAAAAATACTTTTAACGTTTTAAAGGGTTGTGAGTAAAACAAAACAACAATATAAAAGAATATGTAACAGCTAAATTATTTGCTATTGGCCCTTTACAGAAAAATGTTGCTGCCCCCTGGTTGGGAGAATTCAGAAATAACACGTGGAAGGAGCAACTTCTAAACTCAAAACTGAAAAGTGGGAAAGAATCAGCCTAGTGAAGCAGAACTTGAGTAGGATGGAAAGGTAAGGGGCTAAAATGCGAGACAACACTCAAGGTCAAAGAAGGCCTGTGTTAAGGCAGAAGGAATGTGAGATTATGGCCTATTAAAAACTAAGAGTGGAAATGATGGCCATGTAACTGGAGTGCTTGATGGGCATGGGAGGAGTTGTTTAACTGGTTAAGTTAAACAAAGGCTGAAGCCTCAAGTCCCTGGATGTCACATGAATATATTCAAAATTTATTTAAAGTGATTAAATAGCTATAAGCTGGCGAGTGACATGATCTGCTGTGTATTTCTAAAACAGATCACTCTGGCTTAAATGTGGAGAAAGGAATGGAAGACAAAAAGACTGGAGACTGACAGACCATTTAGGCATTTGGAGTATTTCATTAAAAGAAATAATGTTGGCTTGTCTGGAGATGATGGCCATGAGATGAAGAGAACTGAAGAAATTTGAGTTTGACTTGTGAGGTAGAATTGGTAGCATTGGATATAGAGAGGGAGAGAGACAACAAAAATAACAGCACATGTTAGTGTTACCAAGATTATGAATAGATGTGGGTGAGCAGGTGTAGGAGGAAGAGATGTGGCATGGTTCTGGGGCATCCAGTACTGATAACAGTCTGTATGTCAAAGTTTAGATTTTCATTTATATGAGCATGGAAGTTTCAAGGGGAAAATTGGCTAATGGTAGCCAAATTCATGAAATTATAAAACCTAAGGACATCGTGTAACTTTAAAGATTACCTAGTCAAATCTCAAATCCTTGCTTGAATGTGTTTTACAAACTTTTCTGCCAGAGAACCATCCTCGATTTGAAATAACTTGCCATCCTTTCCCCAAGTAAACCAAGCTCTCTGAGGACTGTGACCTAGAAATGAAAGTGCAACATGGTAGAAAATCTAATAAGCAATGGATTCCTAATTGCTCAATTGTCATAAAACTCTGCTGCAGGCAAGAATTATTGAAAGAGTCTATGCCTCTATCCTAACCCTGAAATCTGGTTCCTTCAAGCAAGGAGCATTGGCAGCTGCTGCGGGAGGCTTTCCCCAGCCTCAAAGTGCTCATCTTAGATATTGGTAATGACTGTTTGCCAGGGTAGCTATTTTGTGGCCCTTCATCCATTGCTTTGGGCAACTATTCACTTAGCTAAAACTGCTAGTCAAGAATTTATTGGAAAGTGGAGAAGAGGTGTCAGTTTAACTTAACATCACACTTTATTTTGTTATGTTGTTGATATTATTTTAGTGAAATATATTATATCCAAGAAAAATTAAGATATATATTGCTTTGTAAAGAGTATTCAAGGGTATTATTTCAAGTAAGAGTTTCCTGTTACTCCAAGTGAGAATATTCTTGAACGTATGTAATTTTAAAAATTTAGTTTGTTTTAGACCTCTTTCCTAAACTAGTGAGCGAAAAAGTACAGTTTATTTAACTCAGCTAATGACTGTGAAAAGCGTCACTCTTTGGCATTAAAAATTATAAACAAGTTGTTACCGCTCACTTGGTAACGGTTATCCTGAGCATCAAAATCTAATAAGAGACTGGTGAGAGCTAGTCTTTCAATCCCAAATTTAAAAAGAAAAGTCAACCCTCAAATCCTTTGCATATGAAGATTTGCATATGAAGTGATCTTTTTAAAATGCCTTTTACTAAAGGATAAGTAGAAAATGTGAAAGGCTAAATAATTTAAGTTGGTAATTTAATTTATAAAGACAGCTCTGTGGTTGATTCAGTTCCTCTAAATTTTCATGCCTCAAAACAGACTATATCTGTGTATATAAATATATCAGCACATCCTAAAGCTTACATGTATGTCATTATCATCTATAAAAATGATGATGAAATGATGCTTTTTCAAAATGCCTAGGAAATGCAAATAGCTAGGAAAATGGATTCTCTGGGGAGCCAAGAGGTGACTGCAAAAAAAACCAAAATTCAAGTTTTATTATAGGAAATTTTCCTAAAATGTCTGAAGCCATGGGGGCAGATTAGTGGCTCCCCTGTAGTGAAATCACTTGTCGAACTCAAATCTTGCAACTTCTCAGTGTCATCATTCTGAACACTAATTACTATTCACCACACAGCTGGAGATGTAGTAAGGATTGTAAGATACTGTTCTGAGTGGGTCAAGAATCTCTCTGACCAAATCCCCCAAAATGAATTAGTTTCAATTCAATATTAATGATATTTATCAAATATGAACTATTTTCTAAAGGTTCTGTCACAGAGAAAATATAAAGTAGTTCAGAAAATTTCATTGATCCACATAGTTTTTGATGATATCGTTTTGCTTATATAATAATTTCTGGTATATTTAATCACTTGAACCATAAGGCAAAAATAAACCATGTACAAGAGTGATGTATTTATGATATAGATATAACTGGCCATTTTGGAGCTTTGATGATAAAGGAAAGGAGTGCTCAGCACGGTTTGATAGTTCTCATAAACTTCTGGAAAGAACATTTTACATATAAAGTATAGCAATTTAGAGAGGAATATGACTCACAATTAATTGGCACCTCATAAATAAAATTCTAGTCACATACCCGCAAACAACCTAAAAGAGTAAATTAAACGAGAACTACCTAAAATGCCTAATAAGCAAGCCCAGAAACCTTTTGCAAGATTCTTTGTGTCCTTTTGTTCTCCCTCCCTTCCTTCCTTCCTTCCTTCCTTGATTTTTACTTGTAAGAGGTTAGAAGAGGTACATACAACCAAGGAAGAAAACAAGAGTGTGACAAAAATGTAGAAGAAGAGTGTCAGGAAGATCTGAGCCCAAACGAGCAGTGGCTTGTTAGAATGTTGAATATAAGAAAAGTGGTTCTTCGGGCAATGTTTGCAGAGGAGGGAAAGCAGGAAAGGGAGGTCAACCTGCTTGAGGCAGGTGCTATTATTTTAGTAGAGGTTCAAGAGAAAGGCGCCTACCCTACTCTAATTTTTCTTTTATGGCCATCATCAGGTAGAAAGCTCTTCAAACTTAAGAGTGAGATAAATATAGAAAAGAGAGAATTAAATGCTTAAATCAGGTATTGCAAGGTTTAATTTCTTTAGGTGCCAGAAAAATAACATAAATTAGAGAGTCACACAGAGTACAAAAAAATGGGGAGCATGTGGAAATGTAGAGGACTGACGAGCACATCTTTATCTGAAGAGATTTAAGCTCTGTTATAAAATCTAAAACATGTGATGTGGGGAAAATGCCACCCAGAAAATGTTCTCTTTTCTGTTAACTTTTATATCAAAACTCTAGAAATACTTGTCTGGACTTTCAATTCTAGTATTATAGGATATAAGATGCCCAGAAAAAAAAATCCCCCAATACATAACACCCATGAATACTGCATTATAGCAAACATCTGTTTTTTATTTATTCATTTATTTTTTTTTAAGTCACTCATTACAGCTCAACAAACTGAGAGAAATCTCAGTGGTCACAGATAAAAAAAGGGAGCTAGAAACCAGAGGTAAGTCAGTGTAGAATTGAAGCTACTTTGAAGCCTATGCAGGTACTGATAACTAAGACAATAGTTTAGTGCTTGTTCAGGCAGCAGGAGACTTGGTTGTGTCCCCTACAATAGAGGAATCAGGGCACCCACTAAAAGCTGGAACCCGTCCAGTAAAATTCTCAGTGGAGGGATGGGGTAGAAAAATCACCATATTGTCAAAGAGAGACAACATTCATCAACTGTCCTGAATTGGGCTGTGGGTTCGAAAAGGTATCATTTGAGAATTAAGAAGCATTTGCCTGCCCTCACATAGATTTATGATTTGCATTTATCTTCTTTTCTGTAGTCACAAATCCCATAAATGCTAACTTGGAGTGGCCCACGAAAGAAAAGTGGGGCTCAGCCAAACAAATGAACTGGAGTCATAGACTAAGGATCTTGGAAGAAGACACAAATGTTCGTGCATCTGACATTGCAGACCATTGTGGGAAAGATGCACAGTTCAATAAGTGCTGTTGGGATAATAATATAACAGGATTGTATTCTTACCTCACACCGTATACACAATTCAATTACAGGTGAATTAAACATTAGCTATAACAAGGAAGCTTGCAACTTTTGGAATAAAACATGCAATAATACGTTGATAACTTCTAGAAAGAAAAGGATTTCTCAACATAAAATACTCAAATTATAATGAAAGTATTGATAAGTTGACTATATTTACAATAAAAATGTATTTAATAGCAATTAGAAAAATTAAAATATGACTACATTCCATGAAAATTGCAATATATTTAACCAACTTTTGTTAATATAAATTACAATATATTATATATATAAATAGAAATTAAAAGCAATAATATAAAGACAAAAAAACTTATGAGAAATATGTGTAAAAGAAAATAACAATCCACAAGAGAGGAAAACTGAATTGCCAATAAATATTGGTAAAGACGATCAGCTTCACTATTAAACAGAACGTTGTCAATGAGAAAAATAAAAAGAAACCCTTTCATACCCACCAAACAGGCATTTTTCTTAAGTTGTAAAAATAACAAGAATTGTCAGAGGTGAGCAGCAACACAACTGCTATAATCTACTAGAAGAAATGTGACTTGCTACAATCAGCCTAGTCTTCAAGTGGGAAGAAATGGAAATGTGCAGCAAACACTAACAAATGTAAAAATTTGTACATCCTAGGACCCAATAATCCAAATATATAGTCTAGAGAAAATCTCATATATGTGCACAAGCTGATATTTACAGAAAACATCTTTTCCAATATTAAAAAATCAGAATAAACAAAAATAGCATTAACAAAAGAATTGATAAAAATTGTAGCATATTTACACAGCAAAAATTAACATTAGTAAACTAGAGCCACATATGTCAACTTTGCTGCATGTCATATATATTTGAATAGAATATATTTGAATGGAAAACAATCCACTGGACTATATACAATATGTTTACTTTGCACGCAGTTTAAATGCATGCATAAAATATTCTTTGATTTTTAAATTATATGTATCACAAAACTATAAAGCAAAGCACAGGAGTAGTTAAGAAGTCATGATAGGAATTATACCTAGTATTCAAGGAGGGGGAAAGAGCAAACAGTGAAAGATATTGCGTTCTATTAAACTTTAATATTTATTAAATTACTTTAACTATATTGGTATGTGTTGTCTAATTTTTCATATATTTATATTTAATAAAAATGATAATATATACATAGTTAAAAAGAGTAATTTAAATCCTCCATCTCTTCATCATAATCTGTTTAGCTCCCTTCCTCACACTGAAATTAAGTTCAAGATTACAAATGTTGTCTTAATTTCTAAATCAAAACCTAAAATGTGAATCCTTATCTTATTTTTCTTGGTAGTTTTGTACATGATTGCTTACTTCTTTCCTCTTTGTTATATAAAAATGCATTCAAATATGAAGTACTATACTTCATGAAAAATTGTGTGTATGTGTGAATATATTTTTTCAATGTTTTTTCTTCCTTTCCATCTTCTTTTGTTTTTCTACCAGAATTCCAAGTAGACCACTTCCAATGTTAAAGCACTTATTGCTGAGGTTCTCTTCCTCCTCCTGCCCATACCAGCCCTTTTTTCTACTTTTACTTCATTTTGAGTTTGTTTTTTTTTTTTCCTGTATTTTTTAGTGTACTGATCTTCATTCTTTGGCGTCAAGTCTACTGATAAAATTATTCTGTGAATTTGCTTCATTTTAATTTTTGCATTATTTTTACATCTAGACATTCCTTTAGGTTCTTTTTAATTATTTCCATTTCTTTCTACATTATGTTCGTGTTTTTCTTTAAATCTTTGAATATATTTGAAATATAATTTTAAAACTCTTTTTCTTTTAATTTCATCTACTAAGGCCTGGCTCTTCTGGAAATACTACTGAATGCCATAGATGTTTAACAGGATCTTTCCACTCTGGCTGACAACACAACCCCTCTATATCATACCCATCAGAGAAGCATCTTCTTTAAGTCATCAAAAATAACAAATGTTGTCAAAGATGTACAACAATACAACTGTTATATCACAGGAAATGTAAGTTGATGAGCTCTCAAAATTGGTCAGTTTACAGCTTCCTGGTGGTAGTTCTTTCCCCAGGAAAATTGTCATTTTCCTGGCTCTGTGGAGTTAACCTCAAACATGTATATCTTAATATTCAACCAAAGACACAAGGGGGACTCTAAGCAGATTTATGAAGCCCTGATAATCTGTCATGTAAAATCTACCCACTTCTACCTTCCTCAACTCTGTTATCTGTCTCCTCAACTGAGTGAGACCCCTATACTTGCTTCTCCATGGTCTTGAAAGAAATGTCAAGCCAGAAAGAAAGCAGTGTGATAACACAGCTCACTTAATTTATTTGCCTTGTCTCAGGGATCACAGGCTGTGCTGCCTGTTACACCTTGTCTGGAAACAATTGTTTCATATATTTTGAGTTGTTTAGTTCTTTAGAGCAGAAGGACAAGTTCAATACCATTTACTCCATCATGGCTGCTCATGATTTTTAAATAAATAGCTTAACATCATTTAGACACCTATGTAATAAAAAGAATGCACTCCAAGGAGCACAGACATTTTAGAATTGACTCAGTATTTAATGAGAGTTATGTCTTTTCCCAGTCACATGGAAAGTGTAGAGTAAAGCAGCAAAATCCCCCAAAGGAATTTGTAGGTAATTAGAAAGGATTAGATAATAACAAAGTATATCAAGTATACTATTTAATTCCCAAATAGATAAAGTTACATTACATCATGTGTAAATATGTTTGTTGACCTAGATTTTCTTAATTAAAAAAAGACTGCACTGTCTGCTACTTCTGAATCAAATAAATTTGTAAATCTTTTGAGCAAGAGTTTCATTTGATTTTCATCTATGTCTGATTCACATTTGCCAAAATTACAGTAAACTTCTAATCTTGATGAGATTCAGCTAAAAGAGCACTGAAACCTTTGAGAAACCCCATATGATTTTAATAATCAATATGCATAGGAAGTCTATATTTGAATTTTCTTTAAAAGTTTCAAGAATATTTACTTTTTTGAATGATTGTTTCCAAAATTTTCTGAGAAATGCTGGCTCTTGATTTTAATTCTGATGTTAAAATCAGAATTAATTCTGATCTTAATTCTTTGATATTACTAATTAAACTGGATGAGACTAGCAGGCTAGTGATCAGCATGTAAGAAGTATAGACTCAAAGCTTGAATCAGGGTACAAATGTACTTTACTACCATAATGACAACAATCACAAATAATATTTATTAAGTGCTTAGATGTACCAGGGACTTTTCCGAGTCTTTTACGCATTTTTTAAAATCTTTGTAATCTACCTTTGAGGAAACTTCTATTTTTCCTTCCCTATTTTATGGATGAAATAACATCCATATTATTTTCTAATTTTTATTTCATTAATTCATGATCTTATCTTCATTTTTAGGTTATTCTACTCATTGTCTGTTGAATTTACTCTTTTTACCTAGGTTTTTAATTTTGAAATTTAGGTAATTAATTTTAGACTTTTTAAAATATGTATTCTAACAGGTTTTTATCGCTACAAATTTCCAATAAAGCACTGCTTTACTTGGCTCTCACAAATTTGGATATATTTGGATGTTATTTTTCATTCAGTTCATAACCTATTTTAATTTCTCTTTTGATTTCTTCTTTTGTCCAGTTGTTTTTTAGAAGTATGTTATTTAGTTTCTAAATATTTGGAGATCTTTTCAGAGACCTTTGTTATTAATTTATTTTTAAAGATTTTATTTTTTTCCTTTTTCTCCCCAAAGCCCCCCCAGTACATAGTTGTATATTCTTCGTTGTGGGTCCTTCTAGTTGTGGCATGTGGAACACTGCCTCAGAGTTGTTTGATGAGCGGTGCCGTGTCCGCGCCCAGGATTCGAACCAACGAAACACTGGGCCGCCTGCAGCGGAGCGCGCGAACTTAACCACTCGGCCATGGGGCCAGCCCCTCTGTTATTACTTTCTAATTTAAGTCTGTTGTGATCAGAAAATATTCTGTATATAGATTTAATCCTCTTGATTTATTGAGGATAGTGTTCTATAGACAATGTTGTTCATACTTATTTTCTGTCTACTTCCATCAATTATCGACAGTATGATATAAAATGCTCAAATAAACCTGTGAATTTGTATATGTCTTCATTTACTTTCTGTATTAAATTTTGCTTCATGTATTTATAAGTGCTATTGTTGGGTACATACATGTAAGATTGTTATCATTTTGATGAATTAATCCCATTACCAGTAAGAAAATTTCCTCTTTATCCCTGGTTATATTTTTAACTATAAAAATACGTTTGATAAGTAAATATGTAATTCATCTATATTTTGACTAGTGTTAGCATGGTGTATCTTTTCCACTACTTTTACTTTTATCTAATTACAATGTATTTAAAATAGATTTTTATTTAATATATTTCTGATAATTAATTGAGGTGCCCAAACTATTTCCATTTAAGATGGCTATCGATATGTTTGGGTTTAAATATAGCATATCACTGTTTATTTCTATTAGTTTCATATGTTCTTTCCCTCTTCCCCCTTTTCTCCTTTTCTGCCCTGTATATTAGCATACCACGAACTAGTGTGTTTATCTCTCTACCTTTGATTTCCTTCTTAATTTTAACACTTGGAGGTTTCCTTGTCTTTGTTTAAAGTTCATTGATTACAAAAAATAAATTTGTCTTATTTTATCCAGTGTTAGATAAGAATGTAGTGGTGGGGAAAGTGGAATACCAATTAACTCTGACTGTTATTGTTGAAAACTTTTCATTTTATTTCACTGCATTACTTTTTATAAATCTTGGTTGTTTACATAGCATTTTACTTGAAGATTATACATTCAAATTGAAGGAACCTTTTGAGAATCTTAACCCTTAGGCTATGTAAAAAATATGACAACTCATTATTTAGAAATTCGCCAGTATGCCTGAGAACTTTCCATATACAAATTAAAAGAGCACACAGAAAGGTGAGAGCAGTTTTGCAAAGCTACTTTTGGGAATACGGTTGTGTTGAAGAACATGAAGTAGGAGAGAGGAAGTAGACAATAATTCAGGCACAGTGAAATCAACAAAGGAGAATGATGGGAATAGGAAGGGTAATAAATGTGTAACTCTAACAAAACAAAATTTGTTATAGCAGTCGCCATATTAGGTGAAAGCAGTAGGTTAAGCTTGCCATGATTTGCTCTATTTTATGCAGTTGCTGGCTACGAGGCAGAAAACCAAAGACCATGAAATCAGATTATTCAGATCCTAACTCCTCAAGGATCTGAAACTGGCTTAATTAGTACATTTTAAAGCTATAATAATGCTTTTATCCCAAATGGGAAACAAAGCTTAATGATCTTATTATTTGCTTCTCTTTAACAAGTTGTTTCAAATACTTCACGTCTATGAATCTGACAGTTGTTTTTTAAAAAGAAAGTCTGAGCAATTATAAAATAATTGAGCAAAGATAAATCTTCCAGAAAACACATAATTTGATGAAAGAATATGTTAAAACTGAAAAGAATAGAAACAAAATTAATTGGAGCTTAACAAAAGCAAGAAAAACCTGTTATTGTGACACATTCCACCTCTGGGTAGACACTGACTTGACAGTTGATTTACTGTGCAAGAACTTTCAACATAATTATTTGCACTCCTTCATAAACAGACTTAGAATTCCTACACAGTTAAAGTTTTATGTGCACAAATACCCAAGCAGTCAAATAGAAATACGAATCACATACAAATAATTAAATGTGTTTGTGATTATAAAAAGACTACATTCTTCTGATTATACTTTTGTAAATCTAATGATTCAGGTATTTATTTCCTCATTATGGTGGGCTGTAAAATATAAAAGATAAGCTTTTTAACTCAAAACAAACACAAGTATGATTGATTCAAACCTCCAGTAAGTTGATCCTTTCAATGATTCCCTACTACTCTTCTAATAAAAGAATACCTACACTTTACCTTCAGTGTGTTCTGGCTACCCTTGACCCATCTAACATAATCTCTCCCAACTCCCAAACTGTCTTTTCTCTAATTTAAGTCAATCTATACCTTTACCCTGAAATTCTTTTTTCCCCATTGCTTCTCTCTCTGCTCAACACGAAAATAACATTCATCCTTAAAAGTCCAGCTAAAATTATATCTCCTTGCTGGAAGACTCAAACCCTCCACACATTTCCCTCTTTGCTCAACTTCTACTATCACATTAGACCACACAGTGAATCAATTAATTATTCTCTATTTTTTCTTATATCTTTAAAATGTTTAAATTCTCAAATAATTTGTACTTCTTGGAACTGATCATCAAGCTTATTCTTCTTCCCTACTTTTCAAAGTGCTTAATGCAGGAATAAACAAAACTAAGTATCCCAAGCACACTACCTATTTGATTGATTGATTGTTAATTGAGATATCATGGACAGTGTCAGCTCAGGAACAAGACACTCCTAGACAGGTCTTTCCTAGATAATCCAATTATCTAGGAAAAATCTCCTGTTTTGTCTTCTATTGATATGGCTGAGGGGATCCCCAAGTCACATGTCTAATATCTTCAAAGAGTCTTTGTGTGACTGAATACTCTAAGCTTGTGATTCTTCCAAGGCACTGGAAAAATTTGTACTTAGCCCTCGGTTTTCTCTCCAGAGCATGCTTTCCTGACTGCATGTCTTAATTTTAGCATCCCTTGAAGTCTGGATAGGCTGATAATTTTCCAAATCATCAAGTCCTGATTCCTTTTTGCTTAATAGTTGTTCCCTCCATTTATTCCATTGTACCATATGCAGGGAGCAGAAAGCAGACTATGCCCTCAACACTCCTCTTGGAAATCTCCTCAGCTAAGTTATCCAAGTTCATTTGTTTAAGTCCTGCTTTCCACATAACTGTAGGACAAAATTTAACCAAGTTTCTGCCTTTAAATATCTCTTTTCCTCTATTTTTCAGTAGCTCGTTCTTCACTTCTTTCTGATTCCTCACAAACAGTGTCTTTAATGTCCATATTTCTACTGACAGCCTCTTTGTGATGATTTAAGCATTCTCTAGGACAATGTAGATTTTCTTTACTCCTCACTTTTTGGAATCTTTGCTAGCAGAGTCATTAACATCCGTGTTTCTGCAAACATCTGTTTAAGGTAAAAAAAGCAGTTTCAATCATGTTTCTTAAAATTTTTCCGGCCTCTACCCATTACCCACTACCAGCGCCTCTTTCATATTTTCAGGCATATGTTACAGTAGCATCCCATTTCTAGATAGTAAAATCCATACTCGTCTCCTATTGTGATTAGAACAATTTACCACAAAATTAATGACTTAAAAAACCACAGATTTATTGTCTTATAGTTAGGGAGGTCAGAAGTCCAAAATAGGTTGGAAAGGCTGTGCTCCTTCTGGAAGCTCCAAAGGAGAACCCATTTTGTTTCCTTTCCTACTTTCTAGAGACGGTTGGCCTTTCTTGGCTTATGGTCCATGTCACTTTAACCTGTGCTTTTTTCTTCACATTATCTACTCAGGCTCTGAACCTGCTTCCTCCTTCTTAGAAGGACCTTCAGAATTATGTTGAACCCAATGAGGAAATTCAGAATACCATCCCAATCTCAAGATCCTTGACTTAAACACATCTGCAAAGTCCCTTTTGTCTTGTAAGGGAACATATTTACAGGTTCCGTGATGAGGACATGGATATCAACGGAGAACTATTATTCAGCCTGCCAGAAAATTCCAGAAAATACTTAATTTATTATGTATATTGCTGTTTCAAGAATTAAAATAAATTAATGTATCTGAAGGCTTAAAAAATTCCTGACCTGCCATATGTGCTCAACAAATTAATGTTTGTATAAGCAAGCTATTTTTAGGGAAAAAAATCATAAGATCAATCAATATATGATAAGATGTATTGTATATATACTTATATATCCACAATATTGACTGGAGTGTTGAGAAATGAAATTGAGATGCTGCCTGTGGAATATATGATGACTCAAATTTTCTGGGGTGGAGTAGTGATACCTCTAATTATCTATTCTTCTCATGTAACTATTTCATTTTAGGTATTACCTTGAGAAAATGATTCATTTTCAGTGAAAATATAATTAAGACTGTGCTTTTGGTAAATAGAAAAATAATTGAAACCTATCTCAATTTCCAACTAGATGGATTGGTTAAATGAAGTATCATAGGATCATATTAGTAATTGCACTGTACTCATTAAATAAGTATGTCCTCAAAAAGTATTTAATAATACAGGGACAAGTTCATGATATATTGGTAGGTGTAAAAAGCTAATCATCAAAGAAAACATACAAAATGATTTCAAATATACAGGATCTCACATATTTTTTCTTTGCATTTTTCCAAAATTTTCTAGAATATGCATCTAACATTTACATAATAAAAGGAGTCATTAAAAATATTTTTAATGAAACATCCAGAAACTGTTTTCTAGTTTTTCAAATTATAAATAGAAATATGAATAAATATCAGTTCAGAATATATTCCCCAGAGAGACAAGAAAGACATGGCATGTACAGTAATGAATAATAGTGTATATTTGAGATTAAAAACAGATTAAATCTTAGCTCTGATACTTTCTGGAATTGGCTGAATTATTTTTCCTCTCAACCACATTTTCCTGATCTTTAAAGTTAATGGAGTATCATGAAACATCTCACAGAGTTTTTGTGAATATTATATGAAATAATTCATGTAAAGTAATTTAGCAGTGTTTGTCACATAGTAAGTGCTCAGAAAAGTTTAATTAGTAACATCATCATCATTATCATCACCAACCAAAACTTGTAGTTTCCTAGTTCTAAATTACAGCAAATATAAATAGTCTATATTCAGTACAGGAGTCACCCAATATAAGGATTTCCAAGATAAATGAAGTAGGTGAAGTTGCCTCTTCCTACCTCCCATACTTCGAAACTTTATCCCCTCCTTTTGAACTCCAGATTTCTCTTTCCATGTTTAACTTTTTCTTTTTTTTTTTTCTACGTATGTATTGCTTTTTAACATACTGGATACTTTTGTTATTTAATATGTTTAATATTCATTACCTGTCTTAAGATTTCCTTAGGGGGAGGTCTTTAGTTTGTTTTGTTCCTTCCCATACCTTAGATTCTAGAACAGTGCTTGGCATAAGTAGACACTCAATAAATATTTGCTGAATGAATGAGTAGATGAATGTGCTTAATCCTGGTTCACTCCTGCAAAATGCATTTATCTTAAGTTCCTGTACAGCAATGGCCCTCCAAGTTGAGACCTTACCAAGGACTGATTCATGTGCTGGATATGTACTTAAGACTCAGATTTGTATAGTGTGAAGGTCACATATTTTGTGTCCCATTTTTTCAGGCCTTAGCTATCTGTAACAATTTACAGTAGCTGTCAGCTTTTTCTTTCTCTGAATGGAGGTTGAGACTACCTAGAAGAGGTGCTCTTGGTGCATTCAATGGCCAGAAATGGCAGCATATGTGTGTGTGAGATGTGATCTAAGTGATTAAATGCCAGAAGTGTGGGGGAGTAGGTGGGCTAATGATTTAAATATGCCAAGAAGGATGGAATATAAATTCTTATACTTTCTTTTTTACCTTCCTCATACATATAATGCCACAATATCCCACTCTCACCCTTCATCCACTTCAGTCAAGAAAATATTATTTTATTCTGGTTTGGGTTAAATGTATTGGGATTCCAGCAATTACTGAAAGAATCTTTCCTTTCAATTATTGACAATATTTTTATAATTATCTGCATCTTCATCATTCCTTGTATTTTTTTCTTCACTTGTAAATATGGTTTGTTTCTTAGAAGAATATTTCAAGTTTAAAGAGCACTAAAAAGCGTGAAGAGCCCTAAACACAACTGAGGTTTTATGTCGAAAGCATTTCTCTGAACACCTGTGAACTGTTGAATTTAATTGGGCTACAGCTGGAAACAGGCTGTGGTGATGAGGGATCAGGATGGCATTTCTTTTTTATTTCTTTTTTTTTTTATTAATGTTATGATGGATTACAAGCTTGTGAAATTTCAGTTGTACATTTTTGTTAGTCATGTTGTGGGTACACCTCTTCCCCCTCCGTACCCTCCCCCCACCCCCCCCTTTTCCCTGGTAACCCCCGATCGGATCTCCTTCTCAATATACTAATTTCCACCTATGAGTGGAGTCATATAGAGTTCGTCTTTCTCTGACTGACTTATTTCGCTTAACATAATGCCCTCGAGGTCCATCCACATTGTTGTGAATGGGCCAATTTCGTCTTTTTTTATGGCTGAGTAGTATTCCATTGTGTATATATACCACATCTTCTTTATCCAATCATCAGTTTCTGGGCATGTAGGCTGGTTCCACGTCTTTGCTATTGTAAATAATGCTGCGATGAACATAGGGGTGCAACGGACTCTTGAGATATCTGATATCAGGTTCTTAGGATAGATACCCAGTAATGGGATGGCTGGGTCATAGGGTATTTCTATTTTTAACTTTTTGAGAAATCTCCATACTGTTTTCCATAGTGGCTGTACCAGTTTGCATTCCCACCAACAGTGTATGAGGGTTCCTCTTTCTCCACAACCTCTCCAACATTTGTCGTTCTTGGTTTTGGATGTTTTTGCCAATCTAACGGGGGTAAGGTGATATCTTAGTGTAGTTTTGATTTGCATTTCCCTGATGATTAGCGATGATGAACATCTTTTCATGTGTCTATTGGCCATATTCATTTCTTCTTTTGAGAAATGTCTGTTCATGTCCTCTGCCCATTTTTTGATCGGGTTGTTTGTTTTTTTGTTGTTAAGCAGTGTGAGTTCTTTGTATATTATGGAGATTAACCCTTTGTCGGATAAGTGGCTTGTAAATATTTTTTCCCAATTAGTGAGCTGTTTTTTTGTTTCAATTCTGTTTTCCCTTGCCTTGAAGAAGCTCTTTAGTCTGATGAAGTCCCATTTGTTTATTCTTTCTATTGTTTCCCTCAACTGAGGAGTTACAGTGTCCGAAAAGATTCTTTTGAAACTGATGTCAAAGAGTGTACTGCCTATATTCTCTTCCAAAAGACTTATTGTCTCAGGCCTAATCTTTAGGTCTTTGATCCATTTTGAGTTTATTTTGGTGTGTGGTGAAAAAGAATGGTCGATTTTCAATCTTTTGCATGTGGCTGTCCAGTTTTCCCAGCACCATTTGTTGAAGAGACTTTCTTTTCTCCATTGTAGGCCCTCTGCTCCTTTGTCGAAGATTAGCTGTCCGTAGATGTGTGGTTTTATCTCTGGGCTTTCAATTCTGTTCCATTGATCTGTGGACCTGTTTTTGTACCAGTACCATGCTGTTTTGATCACTGTAGCTTTGTAGTATGTTTTGAAATCGGGGATTGTGATTCCGCCGGCTTTGTTTTTCTTGCTCAAGATTGCTTTAGCAATTCGTGGTCTTTTGTTCCCCCATATGAATTTTAGGATTGTTTGTTCAATTTCTGTGAAGAATGTTCTGGGGATTCTGATTGGGATAGCATTGAATCTGTATATTGCTTTAGGTAGTATGGACATTTTAACTATGTTTATTCTTCCAATCCATGTGCAAGGAATGTCTTTCCATCTCTTTATGTCATCGTCAATTTCTTTCAAGAAAGTCTTGTAGTTTTCATTGTATAGATCCTTCACTTCCTTGGTTAAGTTTATCCCAAGGTATTTTATTCTTTTCGTTGCGATGGTGAATGGGATAGAGTTCTTGAGATCTTTTTCTGTTAGTTTATTGTTAGTGTATAGAAATGCTACTGATTTATGCACGTTAATTTTATACCCTGCTACTTTGCTGTAGTTGTTGATTATTTCTAATAGTTTTTCTGTGGATTCTTTGGGGTTTTCTATGTATAAGATCATGTCGTCTGCAAACAACGCGAGTTTTACTTCTTCATTACCTATTTGGATTCCTTTTATTTTTTTTTCCTGCCGAATTGCTCTGGCCAGCACCTCCAGTACTATGTTGAATAGGAGTGGTGAAAGTGGGCACCCTTGTCTTGTTCCTGTCCTCAGAGGGATGGCTTTCAGCTTTTGTCCATTGAGTATGATGTTGGCTGTGGGTCTATCATATATGGCCTTTATTATGTTGAGGTACTTTCCTTCTATACCCATTTTACTGAGGGTTTTTATCATAAATGGGTGTTGGATCTTGTCGAATGCTTTCTCTGCGTCTATTGAGATGATCATGTGGTTTTTGTTTTTCATTTTGTTGATGTAGTGTATCACGTTGATTGACTTGCGGATGTTGAACCATCCCTGTGTCCCTGGTATAAATCCCACTTGATCATGGTGTATAATCTTTTTGATGCATTGCTGTAATCGGTTTGCCAAAATTTTGTTGAGGATTTTTGCATCTATGTTCATCAGTGATATCGGCCTGTAGTTCTCCTTCTTTGTGTTGTCCTTGTCAGGTTTGGGGATCAGAGTGATGTTGGCTTCATAGAATGTGTTAGGGAGTTCTCCATCTTTCTCAATTTTCTGGAACAGTTTGAGGAGAATAGGTATTAAGTCTTCTTTGAATGTTTGGTAGAATTCTCCAGAGAAGCCGTCTGGTCCTGGACTCTTGTTTTTGGGGAGGTTTTTGATTACCGTTTCTATTTCCTTACTTGTGATTGGTCTATTCAGATTCTCCATTTCTTCCTGATTCAGTTTGGGGAGATTGTAGGAGTCTAGGAATTTGTCCATTTCTTCCAAGTTGTTCAATTTGTTGGCATATAGTTTTTCATAGTATTCTCTTATGATCTCTTGTATTTCATTGGTATCTGTTGTGATTTCTCCTCTGTCATTCCTGATTTTGTTAATTTGCGCTTTCTCTCTTCTTTTCTTGGTGAGTCTGGCTAGGGGTTTGTCAATTTTGTTAATTCTTTCGAAGAACCAACTCTTTGTTTCATTGATCCTTTCTATTGTCTTTTTTGTTTCAATATCGTTTATTTCTGCTCTTATTTTTATTATTTCCCTCCTTCTACTGACTCTGGGCTTTGTTTGTTCTTCTTTTTCTAGTTCTGTTAGGTGTCGTTTGAGGTTGCTTACGTGAGCTTTTTCTTGTTTAGTGAGGTGAGCCTGTATTGCGATGAATTTCCCTCTTAGGACTGCTTTTGCTGCATCCCAAATGATTTGGTATGTCGTGTTCTCATTTTCATTTGTCTCCAGATAATATTTGATTTCTTCTTTAATTTCTTCAATGATCCATTGTTTGTTGAGAAGCGTGTTGTTTAGTCTCCACATTTTTGCACCTTTCTCTGCTTTTTTCTTGTAGTTGATTTCTAGTTTAATAGCGTTATGATCAGAAAAGATGCTTGATATTATTTCAACTCTCTTGTATTTATTGATGTTTGCTTTGGTTCCCAAAATATGGTCAATCCTTGAGAATGTTCCATGTGCACTTGAGAAGAATGTGTAACCTGCTGTTTTTGGATGAAGTGTTCTATATATATCTATTAAGTCCATCTGGTCTAATTTTTCATTTAATTCTATTATTTCCTTGTTGATTTTCTGTCTGGATGTTCTGTCCATTGGTGTTAATGGTGTGTTGAGGTCCCCTACTATTATTGTATTGTTGTTGATGTCTTCTTTTAGTTCTATTAAGAGTTGCTTTACAAATTTTGGTGCTCCTGTGTTGGGTGCGTATATATTTATAAGTGTTATGTCTTCTTGGTGGAGAGTCCCTTTTATCATTATATACTGTCCCTCTTTATCTTTCTTTATCTGTTTTGCTTTGAAATCTACCTTGTCTGATATTAGTATAGCGACACCTGCTTTCTTTTGTTCATTATTAGCTTGGAGTATTGTTCTCCATCCCTTCACTCTGAGTCTGTGTTTGTCTTTGGGGCTGAGGTGTGTTTCCTGGAGGCAGCATATTGTTGGATCTTGTTCTTTGATCCATCCTGCCACTCTGTGTCTTTTGATTGGGGAGTTCAATCCATTTACATTTAGAGTGATTATTGAGACGTGGGGGCCTACCACTCCCATTTTGTGTCTTGTTTTCCGGTTTTTTTCAGTTTCCTTTGTTTCTCGTCCCATGGTTTAATCTGTTCTGATGTAGAGCTGCTACTCTCTGTTGTTGTCCTTGTACTTATCTCCTCTGCTCTTGGTTTTGTAGCCCCTTTCCTTTTTTGGATTTTTCAGGAATGAGGGTTTTCCTGAGGATTTCCTGAAGAGGAGGTTTTGTGGCAATGAACTCCCTTAATTTTTGTTTATCTGGGAAAGTTTTTATTTCTCCATCGTATTTGAAGGATATTTTCGCTGGGTAGAGAATTCTCGGCTGTAGATTTTTGTCCTTCAGATTTTTGAATATATCATTCCACTCTCTTCTAGCCTGTAAAGTTTCTGCTGAGAAATCTGCTGATAGCCTGATGGGAGTTCCTTTGTAGGTTAGTTTCTTTTGCCTGGCTGTCCTTAATATTTTCTCCTTTTCGTTGACTTTTGCTAGCTTCACTACTATATGCCGTGGAGTTGGTCTTCTTGCATTGATAAAGTTTGGAGATCTATTGGCTTCTGTCACCTGAAGATCCATCTCCCTCACCAGATTTGGGAAGTTCTCGGCCATTATTTCTTTGAATAGGTTTTCTGCCCCTTTCTCCTTCTCTTCTCCCTCTGGTATACCTATAATCCTTACGTTGCATCTCCTAATTGTGTCTGATAATTCTCGGAGAGTTTCTTCATTTCTTTTAAGTCTTGCTTCTCTCTCCTCCTCTGCCTGCAACAATTCTATATTGCCATCTTCCAAATTGCTAATTCTTTCCTCCATATTATCGGCCCTACTGTTCAGAACATCTAGATTTTTCTTAATCTCCTCTATTGTGTTCTTCATTTCCAATATTTCTGTTTGGTTCTTCTTTATCGTATCAAACTCTTTTGTAACATAGCTCCTGAACTCGTTGAGTTGTCGGTCAGAATTCTCTCTTAACTCATTGAGAATCTTAATGATGGCTGTTTTGAAGTCATCGTCATTTAGGTTATACATCTCATTTTCTTTGGGATTGTTTTCTGTGTATTTGTTGCTTTCTTTCTGTTCTGGAGATTTAATGTATTTTTTCATATTGCTTGATGTTGTTGATTTGTGCCTCCGCATGGAAATAGAGTTTAGTTGCTCCTTTCACTTGTTTCAGCTGCTGCGGAGGGAGGAGCAGCTGTTTATATTTCACCAACCAGGAATCCTGTCCGTAGTTGCTAACTGGGCCTGGGCCCCTCTTCGTAGCCACAGTGGCCCTTTGGATTCCCTCCTCTGCCGTGGGGGCCGTCCCCGGGGGGCTTCAGGCTGTAGGTGCCTACTGTTGCAGCCCACCTAGATGTGCTCTCTCCTTGGGGTCTGCAACGGTGTTATGGGCTTTTCCAGCAGCCAGGGGTGGGATCACTTATATTTGTCGCTCCGTTGCTGTCGGCACCCACCAAATCTCACTTGTCCTCTATAGGTCGCAGGATAGCTATTGGCATCTTCTACAGTCTGTGGTTAGTACACCTAGCTATGCTGCTTTTGCCCTGGGGTCTTCCAGCCTTGTGGCTGGCGGCTGGGTGCCTTCTACTGGTGCTGTGTAGAGGCTTTCCCTAAGGCTGCTGTGAGCCTGTAGGGTTTCCCCCTAGGCTACTAAGCTGGGTCTCTGGAACTCTCTCCAGCCCCAGTCCTCTCTGAGATCTCCAGCAATCCCTAGCCTCACGGGGTGGGCAACGGCAGCTGGAGGTCGCCCCGCCCTCAGGGCTTCTCTCCCGGCCTCTCCCGGAGCCGTGAATGCTCAGCGTGGCCCCTCTGCTAACGGCAGGCAGAGAGTTTTGTCTGCTGCCCGGGCGGAGCTCCGGCGCTTCCCCTCCGGGTCGCAGGACCGGCCTTTGAAGCTTCCCCCGGCCCCGGTCCTCTCCGAGATCTCCGGCAATCCCTAGCC